>NW_027193321.1:0-216387 GCF_032444005.1 Ranitomeya imitator | reverse complement strand
AGCCAGAACTTGTGCCCATGCCTTATGCCTAGCCAGCACTTGTGCCCATGCCTTAAGCCTAGCCAGCACTTGTGCCCATGCCTTAAGCATAGCCAGCACTTGTGCCGTTGCCTTAAGCCTAGCCAGCACTTGTGCCCATGCCTTAAGCCTGAGCCAGCACTTGTGCCCATGCCTTAAGCCTTAGCCAGCACATGTGCCCATGCCTTAAGCCTTAGCCAGCACTTGTGCCCATGCCTTAAGCCTTAGCCAGCACTTGTGCCCATGCCTTAAGCCTTAGCCAGCACTTGTGCCCATGCCTTAAGCCTTAGCCAGCACTTGTGCACATGCCTTAAGCCTTAGCCAGCACTTGTGCCCATGCCTTAAGCGTTAGCCAGCACTTGTGCCCATGCCTTAAGCATAGCCAGCACTTGTGCCGTTGCCTTAAGCCTAGCCAGCACTTGTACCCATGCCTTAAGCCTAGCCAGCACTTGTGCCCATGCCTTATGCCTAGCCAGCACTTGTGCCCATGCCTTATGCCTAGCCAGCACTTGTGCCCATGCCTTAAGCCTAGCCAGCACTTGTGCCCATGCCTTAAGCATAGCCAGCACTTGTGCCGTTGCCTTAAGCCTAGCCAGCACTTGTGCCCATGCCTTAAGCCTTAGCCAGCACATGTGCCCATGCCTTAAGCCTTAGCCAGCACTTGTGCACATGCCTTAAGCCTTAGCCAGCACTTGTGCCCATGCCTTAAGCGTTAGCCAGCACTTGTGCCCATGCCTTAAGCATAGCCAGCACTTGTGCCGTTGCCTTAAGCCTAGCCAGCACTTGTACCCATGCCTTAAGCCTAGCCAGCACTTGTGCCCATGCCTTATGCCTAGCCAGCACTTGTGCCCATGCCTTATGCCTAGCCAGCACTTGTGCCCATGCCTTAAGCCTAGCCAGCACTTGTGCCCATGCCTTAAGCATAGCCAGCACTTGTGCCGTTGCCTTATGCCTAGCCAGCACTTGTGCCCATGCCTTGTCTTATGCCTAGCCAGCACTTGTGCCCAGGCCTTAAGCCTAGCCAGCACTTGTGCCCAGGCCTTAAGCCTTAGCCAGCACTAGTGCCCATGCCTTATGCCTAGCCAGCACTTGTGTCCATGCCTTATGCCTAGCCAGCACTTGTGCCCATGCCTTAAGCCTTAGCCAGCACTTGTGCCCATGCCTTAAGCCTTAGCCAGCACTTGTGCCCATGCCTTAAGCCTTAGCCAGCACTTGTGCCCATGCCTTAAGCCTTAGCCAGCACTTGTGCCCATGCCTTAAGCCTTAGCCAGCACTTGTGCCCATGCCTTAAGCCTTAGCCAGCACTTGTGCCCAGGCCTTAAGCCTTAGCCAGCACTTGTGCCCATGCCTTAAGCCTTAGCCAGCACTTGTGCCCATGCCTTAAGCCTTAGCCAGCACTTGTGCCCATGCCTTAAGCCTAGCCAGCACTTGTGCCCATGCCTTATGCCTAGCCAGCACTTGTACCCATGCCTTAAGCCTAGCCATCTCTTGTGCCCATGCCTTAAGCCTAGCCATCACTTGTGCCGTTGCCTTAAGCCTAGCCAGCACTTGTGCCGTTGCCTTAAGCCTTAGCCAGCACTTCTGCCCATGCCTTAAGCCTAGCCAGTACTTGTGCCCATGCCTTAAGCCTTAGCCAGCACTTGTGCCCATGCCTTAAGCCTTAGCCAGCACTTGTGCCCATGCCTTAAGCCTTAGCCAGCACTTGTGCCCATGCCTTAAGCCTTAGCCAGCACTTGTGCCCATGCCTTATGCCTAGCCAGCACTTGTGCCCATGCCTTATGCCTAGCCAGCACTTGTGCCCATGCCTTATGCCTAGCCAGCACTTGTGCTCATGCCTTAAGCCTAGCCAGCACTTGTGCCCATGCCTTAAGCCTTGCCAGCACTTGTGCCGTTGCCTTAAGCATAGCCAGCACTTGTGCCATTGCCTTAAGCATAGCCAGCACTTGTGCCCATGCCTTAAGCCTAGCCAGTACTTGTGCCCATGCCTTAAGCCTTAGCCAGCACTTGTGCCCATGCCTTAAGCCTTAGCCAGCACTTGTGCCCATGCCTTAAGCCTTAGCCAGCACTTGTGCCCATGCCTTAAGCCTTAGCCAGCACTTGTGCCCATGCCTTAAGCCTTAGCCAGCACTTGTGCCCATGCCTTAAGCCTTAGCCAGCACTTGTGCCCATGCCTTATGCCTAGCCAGCACTTGTGCCCATGCCTTAAGCCTTAGCCAGCACTTGTGCCCATGCCTTAAGCCTAGCCAGCACTTGTGCCCATGCCTTAAGCCTTAGCCAGCACTTGTGCCCATGCCTTAAGCCTTAGCCAGCACTTGTGCCCATGCCTTAAGCCTTAGCCAGCACTTGTGCCCATGCCTTATGCCTAGCCAGCACTTGTGCCCATGCCTTAAGCTTTAGCCAGCACTTGTGCCCATGCCTTAAGCCTTAGCCAGCACATGTGCCCATGCCTTAAGCCTTAGCCAGCACTTGTGCCCATGCCTTATGCCTAGCCAGCACTTGTGCCCATGCCTTATGCCTAGCCAGCACTTGTGCCCATGCCTTAAGCTTTAGCCAGCACTTGTGCCCATGCCTTAAGCCTTAGCCAGCACTTGTGCCCATGCCTTAAGCCTTAGCCAGCACTTGTGCCCATGCCTTAAGCCTTAGCCAGCACTTGTGCCCATGCCTTAAGCCTTAGCCAGCACTTGTACCCATGCCTTAAGCCTTAGCCAGCACTTGTGCCCATGCCTTAAGCCTTAGCCAGCACTTGTGCCCATGCCTTAAGCCTTAGCCAGCACTTGTGCCCATGCCTTAAGCCTTAGCCAGCACTTGTGCCCATGCCTTAAGCCTTAGCCAGCACTTGTGCTCATGCCTTAAGCCTTAGCCAGCACTTGTGCCCATGCCTTATGCCTAGCCAGCACTTGTGCCCATGCCTTATGCCTAGCCAGCACTTGTGCCCATGCCTTATGCCTAGCCAGAACTTGTGCCCATGCCTTATGCCTAGCCAGCACTTGTGCCCATGCCTTAAGCCTTAGCCAGCACTTGTGCCCATGCCTTAAGCCTTAGCCAGCACTTGTGCCCATGCCTTAAGCCTTAGCCGGCACTTGTGCCCATGCCTTATGCCTAGCCAGCACTTGTGCCCATGCCTTAAGCCTTAGCCAGCACTTGTGCCCATGCCTTAAGCCTAGCCAGCACTTGTGCCCATGCCTTAAGCCTTAGCCAGCACTTGTGCCCATGCCTTAAGCCTTAGCCAGCACTTGTGCCCATGCCTTAAGCCTTAGCCAGCACTTGTGCCCATGCCTTATGCCTAGCCAGCACTTGTGCCCATGCCTTAAGCTTTAGCCAGCACTTGTGCCCATGCCTTAAGCCTTAGCCAGCACATGTGCCCATGCCTTAAGCCTTAGCCAGCACTTGTGCCCATGCCTTATGCCTAGCCAGCACTTGTGCCCATGCCTTATGCCTAGCCAGCACTTGTGCCCATGCCTTAAGCTTTAGCCAGCACTTGTGCCCATGCCTTAAGCCTTAGCCAGCACTTGTGCCCATGCCTTAAGCCTTAGCCAGCACTTGTGCCCATGCCTTAAGCCTTAGCCAGCACTTGTGCCCATGCCTTAAGCCTTAGCCAGCACTTGTGCCCATGCCTTAAGCCTTAGCCAGCATTTGTGCCCATGCCTTAAGCCTTAGCCAGCACTTGTGCCCATGCCTTAAGCCTTAGCCAGCACTTGTGCCCATGCCTTAAGCCTTAGCCAGCACTTGTGCCCATGCCTTAAGCCTTAGCCAGCACTTGTGCTCATGCCTTAAGCCTTAGCCAGCACTTGTGCCCATGCCTTATGCCTAGCCAGCACTTGTGCCCATGCCTTATGCCTAGCCAGCACTTGTGCCCATGCCTTATGCCTAGCCAGAACTTGTGCCCATGCCTTATGCCTAGCCAGCACTTGTGCCCATGCCTTAAGCCTAGCCAGCACTTGTGCCCATGCCTTAAGCATAGCCAGCACTTGTGCCGTTGCCTTAAGCCTAGCCAGCACTTGTGCCCATGCCTTAAGCCTGAGCCAGCACTTGTGCCCATGCCTTAAGCCTTAGCCAGCACATGTGCCCATGCCTTAAGCCTTAGCCAGCACTTGTGCCCATGCCTTAAGCCTTAGCCAGCACTTGTGCCCATGCCTTAAGCCTTAGCCAGCACTTGTGCCCATGCCTTAAGCCTTAGCCAGCACTTGTGCACATGCCTTAAGCCTTAGCCAGCACTTGTGCCCATGCCTTAAGCGTTAGCCAGCACTTGTGCCCATGCCTTAAGCATAGCCAGCACTTGTGCCGTTGCCTTAAGCCTAGCCAGCACTTGTACCCATGCCTTAAGCCTAGCCAGCACTTGTGCCCATGCCTTATGCCTAGCCAGCACTTGTGCCCATGCCTTATGCCTAGCCAGCACTTGTGCCCATGCCTTAAGCCTAGCCAGCACTTGTGCCCATGCCTTAAGCATAGCCAGCACTTGTGCCGTTGCCTTAAGCCTAGCCAGCACTTGTGCCCATGCCTTAAGCCTTAGCCAGCACATGTGCCCATGCCTTAAGCCTTAGCCAGCACTTGTGCCCATGCCTTAAGCCTTAGCCAGCACTTGTGGCCATGCCTTAAGCCTTAGCCAGCACTTGTGCCCATGCCTTAAGCCTTAGCCAGCACTTGTGCACATGCCTTAAGCCTTAGCCAGCACTTGTGCCCATGCCTTAAGCGTTAGCCAGCACTTGTGCCCATGCCTTAAGCATAGCCAGCACTTGTGCCGTTGCCTTAATCCTAGCCAGCACTTGTACCCATGCCTTAAGCCTAGCCAGCACTTGTGCCCATGCCTTAAGCCTTAGCCAGCACTTGTGCCCATGCCTTAAGCCTTAGCCAGCACTTGTGCCCATGCCTTAAGCCTTAGCCAGCACTTGTGCCCATGCCTTAAGCCTTAGCCAGCACTTGTGCCCATGCCTTAAGCCTTAGCCAGCACTTTTGCCCATGCCTTAAGCCTTAGCCAGCACTTTTGAGCCCCTTGCATGTTTGTTTTTCTGTCTTTAGTTACATGATGGTTATGCACACAGGGCAGGCTTTACGCTCTTCGCTCTTGTCCTGTCTGAATGCGCATGCACGACTGTAATTGGGGAAGAAGGCATTACCCATTTACGGAGGACAGACAAGAAGTGCCTGGTCGCTTGGAGCATGGGGTTATGGAGAGGCTCCGCACTGTACAACAAAGGATCTAGTCCTAAATGTCCAAGTACAGAGTAGAGGGATGAAAGCTAGCTCTTCACCCCTATGGGTGCCTAACCCTTTATGCAAAGAGTGCAAAGAGTTAGCCGTATGCCTTAAGCCTAGCCAGCACTTGTGCCCATGCCTTAAGCCTTAGCCAGCACTTATGCCCATGCCTTAAGCCTTAGCCAGCACTTGTGCCCATGCCTTAAGCCTTAGCCAGCACTTGTGCCCATGCCTTAAACCTTAGCCAGCACTTGTGCCCATGTCTTAAACCTTAGCCAGCACTTGTGCCCATACCTTAAGCCTTAGCCAGCACTTGTGCCCATGCCTTAAGCCTTAGCCAGCATTTGTGCCCATGCCTTAAGCCTTAGCCAGCACTTGTGCCCATGCCTTAAGCCTTAGCCAGCACTTGTGCCCATGCCTTAAGCCTTAGCCAGCACTTGTACCCATGCCTTAAGCCTTAGCCAGCACTTGTGCCCATGCCTTAAGCCTTAGCCAGCACTTGTGCCCATGCCTTATGCCTAGCCAGCACTTGTGCCCATGCCTTATGCCTAGCCAGCACTTGTGCCCATGCCTTATGCCTAGCCAGCACTTGTGCCCATGCCTTGCCTTATGCCTAGCCAGCACTTGTGCCCAGGCCTTAAGCCTAGCCAGCACTTGTGCCCAGGCCTTAAGCCTTAGCCAGCACTAGTGCCCATGCCATATGCCTAGCCAGCACTTGTGCCCATGCCTTATGCCTAGCCAGCACTTGTGCCCATGCCTTATGCCTAACCAGCACTTGTGCCCATGCCTTAAGCCTTAGCCAGCACTTGTGCCCATGCCTTAAGCCTTAGCCAGCACTTGTGCCCATGCCTTAAGCGTTAGCCAGCACTTGTGCCCATGCCTTATGCCTAGCCAGCACTTGTGCCCATGCCTTAAGCCTTAGCCAGCACTTGTGCCCATGCCTTAAGCCTAGCCAGCACTTGTGCCGTTGCCTTAAGCATAGCCAGCACTTGTTCCCATGCCTTAAGCCTAGCCAGCACTTGTGCCCATGCCTTAAGCATAGCCAGCACTTGTGCCGTTGCCTTAAGCCTAGCCAGCACTTGTGCCCATGCCTTATGCCTAGCCAGCAATTGTGCCCATGCCTTAAGCCTTAGCCAGCACTTGTGCCCATGCCTTAAGCCTTAGCCAGCACTTGTGCCCATGCCTTAAGCCTTAGCCAGCACTTGTGCCCAGGCCTTAAGCCTTAGCCAGCACTTGTGCCCATGCCTTAAGCCTTAGCCAGCACTTGTGCCCATGCCTTAAGCCTTAGCCAGCACTTGTGCCCATGCCTTAAGCCTAGCCAGCACTTGTGCCCATGCCTTATGCCTAGCCAGCACTTGTACCCATGCCTTAAGCCTAGCCATCTCTTGTGCCCATGCCTTAAGCCTAGCCATCACTTGTGCCGTTGCCTTAAGCCTAGCCAGCACTTGTGCCGTTGCCTTAAGCCTTAGCCAGCACTTCTGCCCATGCCTTAAGCCTAGCCAGTACTTGTGCCCATGCCTTAAGCCTTAGCCAGCACTTGTGCCCATGCCTTAAGCCTTAGCCAGCACTTGTGCCCATGCCTTAAGCCTTAGCCAGCACTTGTGCCCATGCCTTAAGCCTTAGCCAGCACTTGTGCCCATGCCTTATGCCTAGCCAGCACTTGTGCCCATGCCTTATGCCTAGCCAGCACTTGTGCCCATGCCTTATGCCTAGCCAGCACTTGTGCTCATGCCTTAAGCCTAGCCAGCACTTGTGCCCATGCCTTAAGCCTTGCCAGCACTTGTGCCGTTGCCTTAAGCATAGCCAGCACTTGTGCCATTGCCTTAAGCATAGCCAGCACTTGTGCCCATGCCTTAAGCCTAGCCAGTACTTGTGCCCATGCCTTAAGCCTTAGCCAGCACTTGTGCCCATGCCTTAAGCCTTAGCCAGCACTTGTGCCCATGCCTTAAGCCTTAGCCAGCACTTGTGCCCATGCCTTAAGCCTTAGCCAGCACTTGTGCCCATGCCTTAAGCCTTAGCCAGCACTTGTGCCCATGCCTTAAGCCTTAGCCAGCACTTGTGCCCATGCCTTATGCCTAGCCAGCACTTGTGCCCATGCCTTAAGCCTTAGCCAGCACTTGTGCCCATGCCTTAAGCCTAGCCAGCACTTGTGCCCATGCCTTAAGCCTTAGCCAGCACTTGTGCCCATGCCTTAAGCCTTAGCCAGCACTTGTGCCCATGCCTTAAGCCTTAGCCAGCACTTGTGCCCATGCCTTATGCCTAGCCAGCACTTGTGCCCATGCCTTAAGCTTTAGCCAGCACTTGTGCCCATGCCTTAAGCCTTAGCCAGCACATGTGCCCATGCCTTAAGCCTTAGCCAGCACTTGTGCCCATGCCTTATGCCTAGCCAGCACTTGTGCCCATGCCTTATGCCTAGCCAGCACTTGTGCCCATGCCTTAAGCTTTAGCCAGCACTTGTGCCCATGCCTTAAGCCTTAGCCAGCACTTGTGCCCATGCCTTAAGCCTTAGCCAGCACTTGTGCCCATGCCTTAAGCCTTAGCCAGCACTTGTGCCCATGCCTTAAGCCTTAGCCAGCACTTGTGCCCATGCCTTAAGCCTTAGCCAGCACTTGTGCCCTTGCCTTAAGCCTTAGCCAGCACTTGTGCCCATGCCTTAAGCCTTAGCCAGCACTTGTGCCCATGCCTTAAGCCTTAGCCAGCACTTGTGCCCATGCCTTAAGCCTTAGCCAGCACTTGTGCTCATGCCTTAAGCCTTAGCCAGCACTTGTGCCCATGCCTTATGCCTAGCCAGCACTTGTGCCCATGCCTTATGCCTAGCCAGCACTTGTGCCCATGCCTTATGCCTAGCCAGAACTTGTGCCCATGCCATATGCCTAGCCAGCACTTGTGCCCATGCCTTAAGCCTTAGCCAGCACTTGTGCCCATGCCTTAAGCCTTAGCCAGCACTTGTGCCCATGCCTTAAGCCTTAGCCAGCACTTGTGCCCATGCCTTATGCCTAGCCAGCACTTGTGCCCATGCCTTAAGCCTTAGCCAGCACTTGTGCCCATGCCTTAAGCCTAGCCAGCACTTGTGCCCATGCCTTAAGCCTTAGCCAGCACTTGTGCCCATGCCTTAAGCCTTAGCCAGCACTTGTGCCCATGCCTTAAGCCTTAGCCAGCACTTGTGCCCATGCCTTATGCCTAGCCAGCACTTGTGCCCATGCCTTAAGCTTTAGCCAGCACTTGTGCCCATGCCTTAAGCCTTAGCCAGCACATGTGCCCATGCCTTAAGCCTTAGCCAGCACTTGTGCCCATGCCTTATGCCTAGCCAGCACTTGTGCCCATGCCTTATGCCTAGCCAGCACTTGTGCCCATGCCTTAAGCTTTAGCCAGCACTTGTGCCCATGCCTTAAGCCTTAGCCAGCACTTGTGCCCATGCCTTAAGCCTTAGCCAGCACTTGTGCCCATGCCTTAAGCCTTAGCCAGCACTTGTGCCCATGCCTTAAGCCTTAGCCAGCACTTGTGCCCATGCCTTAAGCCTTAGCCAGCACTTGTGCCCATGCCTTAAGCCTTAGCCAGCACTTGTGCCCATGCCTTAAGCCTTAGCCAGCACTTGTGCCCATGCCTTAAGCCTTAGCCAGCACTTGTGCCCATGCCTTAAGCCTTAGCCAGCACTTGTGCTCATGCCTTAAGCCTTAGCCAGCACTTGTGCCCATGCCTTATGCCTAGCCAGCACTTGTGCCCATGCCTTATGCCTAGCCAGCACTTGTGCCCATGCCTTATGCCTAGCCAGAACTTGTGCCCATGCCTTATGCCTAGCCAGCACTTGTGCCCATGCCTTAAGCCTAGCCAGCACTTGTGCCCATGCCTTAAGCATAGCCAGCACTTGTGCCGTTGCCTTAAGCCTAGCCAGCACTTGTGCCCATGCCTTAAGCCTGAGCCAGCACTTGTGCCCATGCCTTAAGCCTTAGCCAGCACATGTGCCCATGCCTTAAGCCTTAGCCAGCACTTGTGCCCATGCCTTAAGCCTTAGCCAGCACTTGTGCCCATGCCTTAAGCCTTAGCCAGCACTTGTGCCCATGCCTTAAGCCTTAGCCAGCACTTGTGCACATGCCTTAAGCCTTAGCCAGCACTTGTGCCCATGCCTTAAGCGTTAGCCAGCACTTGTGCCCATGCCTTAAGCATAGCCAGCACTTGTGCCGTTGCCTTAAGCCTAGCCAGCACTTGTACCCATGCCTTAAGCCTAGCCAGCACTTGTGCCCATGCCTTATGCCTAGCCAGCACTTGTGCCCATGCCTTATGCCTAGCCAGCACTTGTGCCCATGCCTTAAGCCTAGCCAGCACTTGTGCCCATGCCTTAAGCATAGCCAGCACTTGTGCCGTTGCCTTAAGCCTAGCCAGCACTTGTGCCCATGCCTTAAGCCTTAGCCAGCACATGTGCCCATGCCTTAAGCCTTAGCCAGCACTTGTGCCCATGCCTTAAGCCTTAGCTAGCACTTGTGGCCATGCCTTAAGCCTTAGCCAGCACTTGTGCCCATGCCTTAAGCCTTAGCCAGCACTTGTGCACATGCCTTAAGCCTTAGCCAGCACTTGTGCCCATGCCTTAAGCGTTAGCCAGCACTTGTGCCCATGCCTTAAGCATAGCCAGCACTTGTGCCGTTGCCTTAAGCCTAGCCAGCACTTGTACCCATGCCTTAAGCCTAGCCAGCACTTGTGCCCATGCCTTAAGCCTTAGCCAGCACTTGTGCCCATGCCTTAAGCCTTAGCCAGCACTTGTGCCCATGCCTTAAGTCTTAGCCAGCACTTGTGCCCATGCCTTAAGCCTTAGCCAGCACTTGTGCCCATGCCTTAAGCCTTAGCCAGCACTTTTGCCCATGCCTTAAGCCTTAGCCAGCACTTTTGAGCCCCTTGCATGTTTGTTTTTCTGTCTTTAGTTACATGATGGTTATGCACACAGGGCAGGCTTTACGCTCTTCGCTCTTGTCCTGTCTGAATGCGCATGCACGACTGTAATTGGGGAAGAAGGCATTACCCATTTACGGAGGACAGACAAGAAGTGCCTGGTCGCTTGGAGCATGGGGTTATGGAGAGGCTCCGCACTGTACAACAAAGGATCTAGTCCTAAATGTCCAAGTACAGAGTAGAGGGATGAAAGCTAGCTCTTCACCCCTATGGGTGCCTAACCCTTTATGCAAAGAGTGCAAAGAGTTAGCCGTATGCCTTAAGCCTAGCCAGCACTTGTGCCCATGCCTTAAGCCTTAGCCAGCACTTATGCCCATGCCTTAAGCCTTAGCCAGCACTTGTGCCCATGCCTTAAGCCTTAGCCAGCACTTGTGCCCATGCCTTAAACCTTAGCCAGCACTTGTGCCCATGCCTTAAACCTTAGCCAGCACTTGTGCCCATACCTTAAGCCTTAGCCAGCACTTGTGCCCATGCCTTAAGCCTTAGCCAGCATTTGTGCCCATGCCTTAAGCCTTAGCCAGCACTTGTGCCCATGCCTTAAGCCTTAGCCAGCACTTGTGCCCATGCCTTAAGCCTTAGCCAGCACTTGTACCCATGCCTTAAGCCTTAGCCAGCACTTGTGCCCATGCCTTAAGCCTTAGCCAGCACTTGTGCCCATGCCTTATGCCTAGCCAGCACTTGTGCCCATGCCTTATGCCTAGCCAGCACTTGTGCCCATGCCTTATACCTAGCCAGCACTTGTGCCCATGCCTTGCCTTATGCCTAGCCAGCACTTGTGCCCAGGCCTTAAGCCTAGCCAGCACTTGTGCCCAGGCCTTAAGCCTTAGCCAGCACTAGTGCCCATGCCTTATGCCTAGCCAGCACTTGTGCCCATGCCTTATGCCTAGCCAGCACTTGTGCCCATGCCTTATGCCTAACCAGCACTTGTGCCCATGCCTTAAGCCTTAGCCAGCACTTGTGCCCATGCCTTAAGCCTTAGCCAGCACTTGTGCCCATGCCTTAAGCGTTAGCCAGCACTTGTGCCCATGCCTTATGCCTAGCCAGCACTTGTGCCCATGCCTTAAGCCTTAGCCAGCACTTGTGCCCATGCCTTAAGCCTAGCCAGCACTTGTGCCGTTGCCTTAAGCATAGCCAGCACTTGTTCCCATGCCTTAAGCCTAGCCAGCACTTGTGCCCATGCCTTAAGCATAGCCAGCACTTGTGCCGTTGCCTTAAGCCTAGCCAGCACTTGTGCCCATGCCTTATGCCTAGCCAGCAATTGTGCCCATGCCTTAAGCCTTAGCCAGCACTTGTGCCCATGCCTTAAGCCTTAGCTAGCACTTGTGGCCATGCCTTAAGCCTTAGCCAGCACTTGTGCCCATGCCTTAAGCCTTAGCCAGCACTTGTGCACATGCCTTAAGCCTTAGCCAGCACTTGTGCCCATGCCTTAAGCGTTAGCCAGCACTTGTGCCCATGCCTTAAGCATAGCCAGCACTTGTGCCGTTGCCTTAAGCCTAGCCAGCACTTGTACCCATGCCTTAAGCCTAGCCAGCACTTGTGCCCATGCCTTAAGCCTTAGCCAGCACTTGTGCCCATGCCTTAAGCCTTAGCCAGCACTTGTGCCCATGCCTTAAGCCTTAGCCAGCACTTGTGCCCATGCCTTAAGCCTTAGCCAGCACTTGTGCCCATGCCTTAAGCCTTAGCCAGCACTTTTGCCCATGCCTTAAGCCTTAGCCAGCACTTTTGAGCCCCTTGCATGTTTGTTTTTCTGTCTTTAGTTACATGATGGTTATGCACACAGGGCAGGCTTTACGCTCTTCGCTCTTGTCCTGTCTGAATGCGCATGCACGACTGTAATTGGGGAAGAAGGCATTACCCATTTACGGAGGACAGACAAGAAGTGCCTGGTCGCTTGGAGCATGGGGTTATGGAGAGGCTCCGCACTGTACAACAAAGGATCTAGTCCTAAATGTCCAAGTACAGAGTAGAGGGATGAAAGCTAGCTCTTCACCCCTATGGGTGCCTAACCCTTTATGCAAAGAGTGCAAAGAGTTAGCCGTATGCCTTAAGCCTAGCCAGCACTTGTGCCCATGCCTTAAGCCTTAGCCAGCACTTATGCCCATGCCTTAAGCCTTAGCCAGCACTTGTGCCCATGCCTTAAGCCTTAGCCAGCACTTGTGCCCATGCCTTAAACCTTAGCCAGCACTTGTGCCCATGCCTTAAACCTTAGCCAGCACTTGTGCCCATACCTTAAGCCTTAGCCAGCACTTGTGCCCATGCCTTAAGCCTTAGCCAGCATTTGTGCCCATGCCTTAAGCCTTAGCCAGCACTTGTGCCCATGCCTTAAGCCTTAGCCAGCACTTGTGCCCATGCCTTAAGCCTTAGCCAGCACTTGTACCCATGCCTTAAGCCTTAGCCAGCACTTGTGCCCATGCCTTAAGCCTTAGCCAGCACTTGTGCCCATGCCTTATGCCTAGCCAGCAATTGTGCCCATGCCTTATGCCTAGCCAGCACTTGTGCCCATGCCTTATGCCTAGCCAGCACTTGTGCCCATGCCTTGCCTTATGCCTAGCCAGCACTTGTGCCCAGGCCTTAAGCCTAGCCAGCACTTGTGCCCAGGCCTTAAGCCTTAGCCAGCACTAGTGCCCATGCCTTATGCCTAGCCAGCACTTGTGCCCATGCCTTATGCCTAGCCAGCACTTGTGCCCATGCCTTATGCCTAACCAGCACTTGTGCCCATGCCTTAAGCCTTAGCCAGCACTTGTGCCCATGCCTTAAGCCTTAGCCAGCACTTGTGCCCATGCCTTAAGCGTTAGCCAGCACTTGTGCCCATGCCTTATGCCTAGCCAGCACTTGTGCCCATGCCTTAAGCCTTAGCCAGCACTTGTGCCCATGCCTTAAGCCTAGCCATCACTTGTGCCGTTGCCTTAAGCCTAGCCAGCACTTGTGCCGTTGCCTTAAGCCTTAGCCAGCACTTCTGCCCATGCCTTAAGCCTAGCCAGTACTTGTGCCCATGCCTTAAGCCTTAGCCAGCACTTGTGCCCATGCCTTAAGCCTTAGCCAGCACTTGTGCCCATGCCTTAAGCCTTAGCCAGCACTTGTGCCCATGCCTTAAGCCTTAGCCAGCACTTGTGCCCATGCCTTATGCCTAGCCAGCACTTGTGCCCATGCCTTATGCCTAGCCAGCACTTGTGCCCATGCCTTATGCCTAGCCAGCACTTGTGCTCATGCCTTAAGCCTAGCCAGCACTTGTGCCCATGCCTTAAGCCTTGCCAGCACTTGTGCCGTTGCCTTAAGCATAGCCAGCACTTGTGCCATTGCCTTAAGCATAGCCAGCACTTGTGCCCATGCCTTAAGCCTAGCCAGTACTTGTGCCCATGCCTTAAGCCTTAGCCAGCACTTGTGCCCATGCCTTAAGCCTTAGCCAGCACTTGTGCCCATGCCTTAAGCCTTAGCCAGCACTTGTGCCCATGCCTTAAGCCTTAGCCAGCACTTGTGCCCATGCCTTAAGCCTTAGCCAGCACTTGTGCCCATGCCTTAAGCCTTAGCCAGCACTTGTGCCCATGCCTTATGCCTAGCCAGCACTTGTGCCCATGCCTTAAGCCTTAGCCAGCACTTGTGCCCATGCCTTAAGCCTAGCCAGCACTTGTGCCCATGCCTTAAGCCTTAGCCAGCACTTGTGCCCATGCCTTAAGCCTTAGCCAGCACTTGTGCCCATGCCTTAAGCCTTAGCCAGCACTTGTGCCCATGCCTTATGCCTAGCCAGCACTTGTGCCCATGCCTTAAGCTTTAGCCAGCACTTGTGCCCATGCCTTAAGCCTTAGCCAGCACATGTGCCCATGCCTTAAGCCTTAGCCAGCACTTGTGCCCATGCCTTATGCCTAGCCAGCACTTGTGCCCATGCCTTATGCCTAGCCAGCACTTGTGCCCATGCCTTAAGCTTTAGCCAGCACTTGTGCCCATGCCTTAAGCCTTAGCCAGCACTTGTGCCCATGCCTTAAGCCTTAGCCAGCACTTGTGCCCATGCCTTAAGCCTTAGCCAGCACTTGTGCCCATGCCTTAAGCCTTAGCCAGCACTTGTGCCCATGCCTTAAGCCTTAGCCAGCACTTGTGCCCTTGCCTTAAGCCTTAGCCAGCACTTGTGCCCATGCCTTAAGCCTTAGCCAGCACTTGTGCCCATGCCTTAAGCCTTAGCCAGCACTTGTGCCCATGCCTTAAGCCTTAGCCAGCACTTGTGCTCATGCCTTAAGCCTTAGCCAGCACTTGTGCCCATGCCTTATGCCTAGCCAGCACTTGTGCCCATGCCTTATGCCTAGCCAGCACTTGTGCCCATGCCTTATGCCTAGCCAGAACTTGTGCCCATGCCTTATGCCTAGCCAGCACTTGTGCCCATGCCTTAAGCCTTAGCCAGCACTTGTGCCCATGCCTTAAGCCTTAGCCAGCACTTGTGCCCATGCCTTAAGCCTTAGCCAGCACTTGTGCCCATGCCTTATGCCTAGCCAGCACTTGTGCCCATGCCTTAAGCCTTAGCCAGCACTTGTGCCCATGCCTTAAGCCTAGCCAGCACTTGTGCCCATGCCTTAAGCCTTAGCCAGCACTTGTGCCCATGCCTTAAGCCTTAGCCAGCACTTGTGCCCATGCCTTAAGCCTTAGCCAGCACTTGTGCCCATGCCTTATGCCTAGCCAGCACTTGTGCCCATGCCTTAAGCTTTAGCCAGCACTTGTGCCCATGCCTTAAGCCTTAGCCAGCACATGTGCCCATGCCTTAAGCCTTAGCCAGCACTTGTGCCCATGCCTTATGCCTAGCCAGCACTTGTGCCCATGCCTTATGCCTAGCCAGCACTTGTGCCCATGCCTTAAGCTTTAGCCAGCACTTGTGCCCATGCCTTAAGCCTTAGCCAGCACTTGTGCCCATGCCTTAAGCCTTAGCCAGCACTTGTGCCCATGCCTTAAGCCTTAGCCAGCACTTGTGCCCATGCCTTAAGCCTTAGCCAGCACTTGTGCCCATGCCTTAAGCCTTAGCCAGCACTTGTGCCCATGCCTTAAGCCTTAGCCAGCACTTGTGCCCATGCCTTAAGCCTTAGCCAGCACTTGTGCCCATGCCTTAAGCCTTAGCCAGCACTTGTGCCCATGCCTTAAGCCTTAGCCAGCACTTGTGCTCATGCCTTAAGCCTTAGCCAGCACTTGTGCCCATGCCTTATGCCTAGCCAGCACTTGTGCCCATGCCTTATGCCTAGCCAGCACTTGTGCCCATGCCTTATGCCTAGCCAGAACTTGTGCCCATGCCTTATGCCTAGCCAGCACTTGTGCCCATGCCTTAAGCCTAGCCAGCACTTGTGCCCATGCCTTAAGCATAGCCAGCACTTGTGCCGTTGCCTTAAGCCTAGCCAGCACTTGTGCCCATGCCTTAAGCCTGAGCCAGCACTTGTGCCCATGCCTTAAGCCTTAGCCAGCACATGTGCCCATGCCTTAAGCCTTAGCCAGCACTTGTGCCCATGCCTTAAGCCTTAGCCAGCACTTGTGCCCATGCCTTAAGCCTTAGCCAGCACTTGTGCCCATGCCTTAAGCCTTAGCCAGCACTTGTGCACATGCCTTAAGCCTTAGCCAGCACTTGTGCCCATGCCTTAAGCGTTAGCCAGCACTTGTGCCCATGCCTTAAGCATAGCCAGCACTTGTGCCGTTGCCTTAAGCCTAGCCAGCACTTGTACCCATGCCTTAAGCCTAGCCAGCACTTGTGCCCATGCCTTATGCCTAGCCAGCACTTGTGCCCATGCCTTATGCCTAGCCAGCACTTGTGCCCATGCCTTAAGCCTAGCCAGCACTTGTGCCCATGCCTTAAGCATAGCCAGCACTTGTGCCGTTGCCTTAAGCCTAGCCAGCACTTGTGCCCATGCCTTAAGCCTTAGCCAGCACATGTGCCCATGCCTTAAGCCTTAGCCAGCACTTGTGCCCATGCCTTAAGCCTTAGCTAGCACTTGTGGCCATGCCTTAAGCCTTAGCCAGCACTTGTGCCCATGCCTTAAGCCTTAGCCAGCACTTGTGCACATGCCTTAAGCCTTAGCCAGCACTTGTGCCCATGCCTTAAGCGTTAGCCAGCACTTGTGCCCATGCCTTAAGCATAGCCAGCACTTGTGCCGTTGCCTTAAGCCTAGCCAGCACTTGTACCCATGCCTTAAGCCTAGCCAGCACTTGTGCCCATGCCTTAAGCCTTAGCCAGCACTTGTGCCCATGCCTTAAGCCTTAGCCAGCACTTGTGCCCATGCCTTAAGTCTTAGCCAGCACTTGTGCCCATGCCTTAAGCCTTAGCCAGCACTTGTGCCCATGCCTTAAGCCTTAGCCAGCACTTTTGCCCATGCCTTAAGCCTTAGCCAGCACTTTTGAGCCCCTTGCATGTTTGTTTTTCTGTCTTTAGTTACATGATGGTTATGCACACAGGGCAGGCTTTACGCTCTTCGCTCTTGTCCTGTCTGAATGCGCATGCACGACTGTAATTGGGGAAGAAGGCATTACCCATTTACGGAGGACAGACAAGAAGTGCCTGGTCGCTTGGAGCATGGGGTTATGGAGAGGCTCCGCACTGTACAACAAAGGATCTAGTCCTAAATGTCCAAGTACAGAGTAGAGGGATGAAAGCTAGCTCTTCACCCCTATGGGTGCCTAACCCTTTATGCAAAGAGTGCAAAGAGTTAGCCGTATGCCTTAAGCCTAGCCAGCACTTGTGCCCATGCCTTAAGCCTTAGCCAGCACTTATGCCCATGCCTTAAGCCTTAGCCAGCACTTGTGCCCATGCCTTAAGCCTTAGCCAGCACTTGTGCCCATGCCTTAAACCTTAGCCAGCACTTGTGCCCATGCCTTAAACCTTAGCCAGCACTTGTGCCCATACCTTAAGCCTTAGCCAGCACTTGTGCCCATGCCTTAAGCCTTAGCCAGCATTTGTGCCCATGCCTTAAGCCTTAGCCAGCACTTGTGCCCATGCCTTAAGCCTTAGCCAGCACTTGTGCCCATGCCTTAAGCCTTAGCCAGCACTTGTACCCATGCCTTAAGCCTTAGCCAGCACTTGTGCCCATGCCTTAAGCCTTAGCCAGCACTTGTGCCCATGCCTTATGCCTAGCCAGCACTTGTGCCCATGCCTTATGCCTAGCCAGCACTTGTGCCCATGCCTTATGCCTAGCCAGCACTTGTGCCCATGCCTTGCCTTATGCCTAGCCAGCACTTGTGCCCAGGCCTTAAGCCTAGCCAGCACTTGTGCCCAGGCCTTAAGCCTTAGCCAGCACTAGTGCCCATGCCTTATGCCTAGCCAGCACTTGTGCCCATGCCTTATGCCTAGCCAGCACTTGTGCCCATGCCTTATGCCTAACCAGCACTTGTGCCCATGCCTTAAGCCTTAGCCAGCACTTGTGCCCATGCCTTAAGCCTTAGCCAGCACTTGTGCCCATGCCTTAAGCGTTAGCCAGCACTTGTGCCCATGCCTTATGCCTAGCCAGCACTTGTGCCCATGCCTTAAGCCTTAGCCAGCACTTGTGCCCATGCCTTAAGCCTAGCCAGCACTTGTGCCGTTGCCTTAAGCATAGCCAGCACTTGTTCCCATGCCTTAAGCCTAGCCAGCACTTGTGCCCATGCCTTAAGCATAGCCAGCACTTGTGCCGTTGCCTTAAGCCTAGCCAGCACTTGTGCCCATGCCTTATGCCTAGCCAGCAATTGTGCCCATGCCTTAAGCCTTAGCCAGCACTTGTGCCCATGCCTTAAGCCTTAGCTAGCACTTGTGGCCATGCCTTAAGCCTTAGCCAGCACTTGTGCCCATGCCTTAAGCCTTAGCCAGCACTTGTGCACATGCCTTAAGCCTTAGCCAGCACTTGTGCCCATGCCTTAAGCGTTAGCCAGCACTTGTGCCCATGCCTTAAGCATAGCCAGCACTTGTGCCGTTGCCTTAAGCCTAGCCAGCACTTGTACCCATGCCTTAAGCCTAGCCAGCACTTGTGCCCATGCCTTAAGCCTTAGCCAGCACTTGTGCCCATGCCTTAAGCCTTAGCCAGCACTTGTGCCCATGCCTTAAGCCTTAGCCAGCACTTGTGCCCATGCCTTAAGCCTTAGCCAGCACTTGTGCCCATGCCTTAAGCCTTAGCCAGCACTTTTGCCCATGCCTTAAGCCTTAGCCAGCACTTTTGAGCCCCTTGCATGTTTGTTTTTCTGTCTTTAGTTACATGATGGTTATGCACACAGGGCAGGCTTTACGCTCTTCGCTCTTGTCCTGTCTGAATGCGCATGCACGACTGTAATTGGGGAAGAAGGCATTACCCATTTACGGAGGACAGACAAGAAGTGCCTGGTCGCTTGGAGCATGGGGTTATGGAGAGGCTCCGCACTGTACAACAAAGGATCTAGTCCTAAATGTCCAAGTACAGAGTAGAGGGATGAAAGCTAGCTCTTCACCCCTATGGGTGCCTAACCCTTTATGCAAAGAGTGCAAAGAGTTAGCCGTATGCCTTAAGCCTAGCCAGCACTTGTGCCCATGCCTTAAGCCTTAGCCAGCACTTATGCCCATGCCTTAAGCCTTAGCCAGCACTTGTGCCCATGCCTTAAGCCTTAGCCAGCACTTGTGCCCATGCCTTAAACCTTAGCCAGCACTTGTGCCCATGCCTTAAACCTTAGCCAGCACTTGTGCCCATACCTTAAGCCTTAGCCAGCACTTGTGCCCATGCCTTAAGCCTTAGCCAGCATTTGTGCCCATGCCTTAAGCCTTAGCCAGCACTTGTGCCCATGCCTTAAGCCTTAGCCAGCACTTGTGCCCATGCCTTAAGCCTTAGCCAGCACTTGTACCCATGCCTTAAGCCTTAGCCAGCACTTGTGCCCATGCCTTAAGCCTTAGCCAGCACTTGTGCCCATGCCTTATGCCTAGCCAGCAATTGTGCCCATGCCTTATGCCTAGCCAGCACTTGTGCCCATGCCTTATGCCTAGCCAGCACTTGTGCCCATGCCTTGCCTTATGCCTAGCCAGCACTTGTGCCCAGGCCTTAAGCCTAGCCAGCACTTGTGCCCAGGCCTTAAGCCTTAGCCAGCACTAGTGCCCATGCCTTATGCCTAGCCAGCACTTGTGCCCATGCCTTATGCCTAGCCAGCACTTGTGCCCATGCCTTATGCCTAACCAGCACTTGTGCCCATGCCTTAAGCCTTAGCCAGCACTTGTGCCCATGCCTTAAGCCTTAGCCAGCACTTGTGCCCATGCCTTAAGCGTTAGCCAGCACTTGTGCCCATGCCTTATGCCTAGCCAGCACTTGTGCCCATGCCTTAAGCCTTAGCCAGCACTTGTGCCCATGCCTTAAGCCTAGCCAGCACTTGTGCCGTTGCCTTAAGCATAGCCAGCACTTGTTCCCATGCCTTAAGCCTAGCCAGCACTTGTGCCCATGCCTTAAGCATAGCCAGCACTTGTGCCGTTGCCTTAAGCCTAGCCAGCACTTGTGCCCATGCCTTATGCCTAGCCAGCAATTGTGCCCATGCCTTAAGCCTTAGCCAGCACTTGTGCCCATGCCTTAAGCCTTAGCCAGCACTTGTGCCCATGCCTTAAGCCTTAGCCAGCACTTGTGCCCATGCCTTAAGCCTTAGCCAGCACTTGTGCCCATGCCTTAAGCCTTAGCCAGCACTTGTGCACATGCCTTAAGCCTTAGCCAGCACTTGTGCCCATGCCTTAAGCGTTAGCCAGCACTTGTGCCCATGCCTTAAGCATAGCCAGCACTTGTGCCCATGCATTAAGCCTAGCCAGCACTTGTGCCCATGCCTTAAGCCTTAGCCAGCACTTGTGCCCATGCCTTAAGCTTTAGCCAGCACTTGTGCCCGTGCCTTAAGCTTTAGCCAGCACTTGTGCCCATGCCTTAAGCCTTAGCCAGCACTTGTGCCCATGCCTTAAGCCTTAGCCAGCACTTTTGCCCATGCCTTAAGCCTTAGCCAGCACTTGTGCCCATGCCTTAAGCCTTAGCCAGCACTTGTGCCCATGCCTTAAGCCTTAGCCAGCACTTGTGCCCATGCCTTAAGCCTTAGCCAGCACTTGTGCCCATGCCTTAGCCAGCACTTGTGCCCATGCCTTAGCCAGCACTTGTGCCCATACCTTAAGCCTTAGCCAGCACTTTTGCCCATGCCTTGAGCCTTAGCCAGCACTTTTGAGCCCCTTGCATGTTTGTTTTTCTGTCTTTAGTTACATGATGGTTATGCACACAGGGCAGGCTTTACACTCTTCGCTCTTGTCCCGTCTGAATGCGCATGCACGACTGTAATTGGGGAAGAAGGCATTACCCATTTACGGAGGACAGACAAGAAGTGCCTGGTCGCTTGGAGCATGGGGTTATGGAGAGGCTCCGCACTGTACAACAAAGGATCTAGTCCTAAATGTCCAAGTACAGAGTAGAGGGGTGAAAGCTAGCTCTTCACCCCTATGGGTGCCTAACCCTTTATGCAAAGAGTGCAAAGAGTTAGCCGTATGCCTTAAGCCTAGCCAGCACTTGTGCCCATGCCTTAAGCCTTAGCCAGCACTTATGCCCATGCCTTAAGCCTTAGCCAGCACTTGTGCCCATGCCTTAAGCCTTAGCCAGCACTTGTGCCCATGCCTTAAACCTTAGCCAGCACTTGTGCCCATGCCTTAAACCTTAGCCAGCACTTGTGCCCATACCTTAAGCCTTAGCCAGCACTTGTGCCCATGCCTTAAGCCTTAGCCAGCATTTGTGCCCATGCCTTAAGCCTTAGCCAGCACTTGTGCCCATGCCTTAAGCCTTAGCCAGCACTTGTGTCCATGCCTTAAGCCTTAGCCAGCACTTGTACCCATGCCTTAAGCCTTAGCCAGCACTTGTGCCCATGCCTTAAGCCTTAGCCAGCACTTGTGCCCATGCCTTATGCCTAGCCAGCACTTGTGCCCATGCCTTATGCCTAGCCAGCACTTGTGCCCATGCCTTATGCCTAGCCAGCACTTGTGCCCATGCCTTGCCTTATGCCTAGCCAGCACTTGTGCCCAGGCCTTAAGCCTAGCCAGCACTTGTGCCCAGGCCTTAAGCCTTAGCCAGCACTAGTGCCCATGCCTTATGCCTAGCCAGCACTTGTGCCCATGCCTTATGCCTAGCCAGCACTTGTGCCCATGCCTTATGCCTAACCAGCACTTGTGCCCATGCCTTAAGCCTTAGCCAGCACTTGTGCCCATGCCTTAAGCCTTAGCCAGCACTTGTGCCCATGCCTTAAGCGTTAGCCAGCACTTGTGCCCATGCCTTATGCCTAGCCAGCACTTGTGCCCATGCCTTAAGCCTTAGCCAGCACTTGTGCCCATGCCTTAAGCCTAGCCAGCACTTGTGCCGTTGCCTTAAGCATAGCCAGCACTTGTTCCCATGCCTTAAGCCTAGCCAGCACTTGTGCCCATGCCTTAAGCATAGCCAGCACTTGTGCCGTTGCCTTAAGCCTAGCCAGCACTTGTGCCCATGCCTTATGCCTAGCCAGCAATTGTGCCCATGCCTTAAGCCTTAGCCAGCACTTGTGCCCATGCCTTAAGCCTTAGCTAGCACTTGTGGCCATGCCTTAAGCCTTAGCCAGCACTTGTGCCCATGCCTTAAGCCTTAGCCAGCACTTGTGCACATGCCTTAAGCCTTAGCCAGCACTTGTGCCCATGCCTTAAGCGTTAGCCAGCACTTGTGCCCATGCCTTAAGCATAGCCAGCACTTGTGCCGTTGCCTTAAGCCTAGCCAGCACTTGTACCCATGCCTTAAGCCTAGCCAGCACTTGTGCCCATGCCTTAAGCCTTAGCCAGCACTTGTGCCCATGCCTTAAGCCTTAGCCAGCACTTGTGCCCATGCCTTAAGCCTTAGCCAGCACTTGTGCCCATGCCTTAAGCCTTAGCCAGCACTTGTGCCCATGCCTTAAGCCTTAGCCAGCACTTTTGCCCATGCCTTAAGCCTTAGCCAGCACTTTTGAGCCCCTTGCATGTTTGTTTTTCTGTCTTTAGTTACATGATGGTTATGCACACAGGGCAGGCTTTACGCTCTTCGCTCTTGTCCTGTCTGAATGCGCATGCACGACTGTAATTGGGGAAGAAGGCATTACCCATTTACGGAGGACAGACAAGAAGTGCCTGGTCGCTTGGAGCATGGGGTTATGGAGAGGCTCCGCACTGTACAACAAAGGATCTAGTCCTAAATGTCCAAGTACAGAGTAGAGGGATGAAAGCTAGCTCTTCACCCCTATGGGTGCCTAACCCTTTATGCAAAGAGTGCAAAGAGTTAGCCGTATGCCTTAAGCCTAGCCAGCACTTGTGCCCATGCCTTAAGCCTTAGCCAGCACTTATGCCCATGCCTTAAGCCTTAGCCAGCACTTGTGCCCATGCCTTAAGCCTTAGCCAGCACTTGTGCCCATGCCTTAAACCTTAGCCAGCACTTGTGCCCATGCCTTAAACCTTAGCCAGCACTTGTGCCCATACCTTAAGCCTTAGCCAGCACTTGTGCCCATGCCTTAAGCCTTAGCCAGCATTTGTGCCCATGCCTTAAGCCTTAGCCAGCACTTGTGCCCATGCCTTAAGCCTTAGCCAGCACTTGTGCCCATGCCTTAAGCCTTAGCCAGCACTTGTACCCATGCCTTAAGCCTTAGCCAGCACTTGTGCCCATGCCTTAAGCCTTAGCCAGCACTTGTGCCCATGCCTTATGCCTAGCCAGCACTTGTGCCCATGCCTTATGCCTAGCCAGCACTTGTGCCCATGCCTTATGCCTAGCCAGCACTTGTGCCCATGCCTTATGCCTAACCAGCACTTGTGCCCATGCCTTAAGCCTTAGCCAGCACTTGTGCCCATGCCTTAAGCCTTAGCCAGCACTTGTGCCCATGCCTTAAGCGTTAGCCAGCACTTGTGCCCATGCCTTAAGCATAGCCAGCACTTGTGCCCATGCATTAAGCCTAGCCAGCACTTGTGCCCATGCCTTAAGCCTTAGCCAGCACTTGTGCCCATGCCTTAAGCTTTAGCCAGCACTTGTGCCCGTGCCTTAAGCTTTAGCCAGCACTTGTGCCCATGCCTTAAGCCTTAGCCAGCACTTGTGCCCATGCCTTAAGCCTTAGCCAGCACTTTTGCCCATGCCTTAAGCCTTAGCCAGCACTTGTGCCCATGCCTTAAGCCTTAGCCAGCACTTGTGCCCATGCCTTAAGCCTTAGCCAGCACTTGTGCCCATGCCTTAAGCCTTAGCCAGCACTTGTGCCCATGCCTTAGCCAGCACTTGTGCCCATGCCTTAGCCAGCACTTGTGCCCATACCTTAAGCCTTAGCCAGCACTTTTGCCCATGCCTTGAGCCTTAGCCAGCACTTTTGAGCCCCTTGCATGTTTGTTTTTCTGTCTTTAGTTACATGATGGTTATGCACACAGGGCAGGCTTTACACTCTTCGCTCTTGTCCCGTCTGAATGCGCATGCACGACTGTAATTGGGGAAGAAGGCATTACCCATTTACGGAGGACAGACAAGAAGTGCCTGGTCGCTTGGAGCATGGGGTTATGGAGAGGCTCCGCACTGTACAACAAAGGATCTAGTCCTAAATGTCCAAGTACAGAGTAGAGGGGTGAAAGCTAGCTCTTCACCCCTATGGGTGCCTAACCCTTTATGCAAAGAGTGCAAAGAGTTAGCCGTATGCCTTAAGCCTAGCCAGCACTTGTGCCCATGCCTTAAGCCTTAGCCAGCACTTATGCCCATGCCTTAAGCCTTAGCCAGCACTTGTGCCCATGCCTTAAGCCTTAGCCAGCACTTGTGCCCATGCCTTAAACCTTAGCCAGCACTTGTGCCCATGCCTTAAACCTTAGCCAGCACTTGTGCCCATACCTTAAGCCTTAGCCAGCACTTGTGCCCATGCCTTAAGCCTTAGCCAGCATTTGTGCCCATGCCTTAAGCCTTAGCCAGCACTTGTGCCCATGCCTTAAGCCTTAGCCAGCACTTGTGTCCATGCCTTAAGCCTTAGCCAGCACTTGTACCCATGCCTTAAGCCTTAGCCAGCACTTGTGCCCATGCCTTAAGCCTTAGCCAGCACTTGTGCCCATGCCTTATGCCTAGCCAGCACTTGTGCCCATGCCTTATGCCTAGCCAGCACTTGTGCCCATGCCTTATGCCTAGCCAGCACTTGTGCCCATGCCTTGCCTTATGCCTAGCCAGCACTTGTGCCCAGGCCTTAAGCCTAGCCAGCACTTGTGCCCAGGCCTTAAGCCTTAGCCAGCACTAGTGCCCATGCCTTATGCCTAGCCAGCACTTGTGCCCATGCCTTATGCCTAGCCAGCACTTGTGCCCATGCCTTATGCCTAACCAGCACTTGTGCCCATGCCTTAAGCCTTAGCCAGCACTTGTGCCCATGCCTTAAGCCTTAGCCAGCACTTGTGCCCATGCCTTAAGCGTTAGCCAGCACTTGTGCCCATGCCTTATGCCTAGCCAGCACTTGTGCCCATGCCTTAAGCCTTAGCCAGCACTTGTGCCCATGCCTTAAGCCTAGCCAGCACTTGTGCCGTTGCCTTAAGCATAGCCAGCACTTGTTCCCATGCCTTAAGCCTAGCCAGCACTTGTGCCCATGCCTTAAGCATAGCCAGCACTTGTGCCGTTGCCTTAAGCCTAGCCAGCACTTGTGCCCATGCCTTATGCCTAGCCAGCAATTGTGCCCATGCCTTAAGCCTTAGCCAGCACTTGTGCCCATGCCTTAAGCCTTAGCTAGCACTTGTGGCCATGCCTTAAGCCTTAGCCAGCACTTGTGCCCATGCCTTAAGCCTTAGCCAGCACTTGTGCACATGCCTTAAGCCTTAGCCAGCACTTGTGCCCATGCCTTAAGCGTTAGCCAGCACTTGTGCCCATGCCTTAAGCATAGCCAGCACTTGTGCCGTTGCCTTAAGCCTAGCCAGCACTTGTACCCATGCCTTAAGCCTAGCCAGCACTTGTGCCCATGCCTTAAGCCTTAGCCAGCACTTGTGCCCATGCCTTAAGCCTTAGCCAGCACTTGTGCCCATGCCTTAAGCCTTAGCCAGCACTTGTGCCCATGCCTTAAGCCTTAGCCAGCACTTGTGCCCATGCCTTAAGCCTTAGCCAGCACTTTTGCCCATGCCTTAAGCCTTAGCCAGCACTTTTGAGCCCCTTGCATGTTTGTTTTTCTGTCTTTAGTTACATGATGGTTATGCACACAGGGCAGGCTTTACGCTCTTCGCTCTTGTCCTGTCTGAATGCGCATGCACGACTGTAATTGGGGAAGAAGGCATTACCCATTTACGGAGGACAGACAAGAAGTGCCTGGTCGCTTGGAGCATGGGGTTATGGAGAGGCTCCGCACTGTACAACAAAGGATCTAGTCCTAAATGTCCAAGTACAGAGTAGAGGGATGAAAGCTAGCTCTTCACCCCTATGGGTGCCTAACCCTTTATGCAAAGAGTGCAAAGAGTTAGCCATATGCCTTAAGCCTAGCCAGCACTTGTGCCCATGCCTTAAGCCTTAGCCAGCACTTATGCCCATGCCTTAAGCCTTAGCCAGCACTTGTGCCCATGCCTTAAGCCTTAGCCAGCACTTGTGCCCATGCCTTAAACCTTAGCCAGCACTTGTGCCCATGCCTTAAACCTTAGCCAGCACTTGTGCCCATACCTTAAGCCTTAGCCAGCACTTGTGCCCATGCCTTAAGCCTTAGCCAGCATTTGTGCCCATGCCTTAAGCCTTAGCCAGCACTTGTGCCCATGCCTTAAGCCTTAGCCAGCACTTGTGCCCATGCCTTAAGCCTTAGCCAGCACTTGTACCCATGCCTTAAGCCTTAGCCAGCACTTGTGCCCATGCCTTAAGCCTTAGCCAGCACTTGTGCCCATGCCTTATGCCTAGCCAGCACTTGTGCCCATGCCTTATGCCTAGCCAGCACTTGTGCCCATGCCTTATGCCTAGCCAGCACTTGTGCCCATGCCTTATGCCTAACCAGCACTTGTGCCCATGCCTTAAGCCTTAGCCAGCACTTGTGCCCATGCCTTAAGCCTTAGCCAGCACTTGTGCCCATGCCTTAAGCGTTAGCCAGCACTTGTGCCCATGCCTTATGCCTAGCCAGCACTTGTGCCCATGCCTTAAGCCTTAGCCAGCACTTGTGCCCATGCCTTAAGCCTAGCCAGCACTTGTGCCGTTGCCTTAAGCATAGCCAGCACTTGTTCCCATGCCTTAAGCCTAGCCAGCACTTGTGCCCATGCCTTAAGCATAGCCAGCACTTGTGCCGTTGCCTTAAGCCTAGCCAGCACTTGTGCCCATGCCTTATGCCTAGCCAGCAATTGTGCCCATGCCTTAAGCCTTAGCCAGCACTTGTGCCCATGCCTTAAGCCTTAGCCAGCACTTGTGCCCATGCCTTAAGCCTTAGCCAGCACTTGTGCCCATGCCTTAAGCCTTAGCCAGCACTTGTGCCCATGCCTTAAGCCTTAGCCAGCACTTGTGCACATGCCTTAAGCCTTAGCCAGCACTTGTGCCCATGCCTTAAGCGTTAGCCAGCACTTGTGCCCATGCCTTAAGCATAGCCAGCACTTGTGCCCATGCATTAAGCCTAGCCAGCACTTGTGCCCATGCCTTAAGCCTTAGCCAGCACTTGTGCCCATGCCTTAAGCTTTAGCCAGCACTTGTGCCCGTGCCTTAAGCTTTAGCCAGCACTTGTGCCCATGCCTTAAGCCTTAGCCAGCACTTGTGCCCATGCCTTAAGCCTTAGCCAGCACTTTTGCCCATGCCTTAAGCCTTAGCCAGCACTTGTGCCCATGCCTTAAGCCTTAGCCAGCACTTGTGCCCATGCCTTAAGCCTTAGCCAGCACTTGTGCCCATGCCTTAAGCCTTAGCCAGCACTTGTGCCCATGCCTTAGCCAGCACTTGTGCCCATGCCTTAGCCAGCACTTGTGCCCATACCTTAAGCCTTAGCCAGCACTTTTGCCCATGCCTTGAGCCTTAGCCAGCACTTTTGAGCCCCTTGCATGTTTGTTTTTCTGTCTTTAGTTACATGATGGTTATGCACACAGGGCAGGCTTTACACTCTTCGCTCTTGTCCCGTCTGAATGCGCATGCACGACTGTAATTGGGGAAGAAGGCATTACCCATTTACGGAGGACAGACAAGAAGTGCCTGGTCGCTTGGAGCATGGGGTTATGGAGAGGCTCCGCACTGTACAACAAAGGATCTAGTCCTAAATGTCCAAGTACAGAGTAGAGGGGTGAAAGCTAGCTCTTCACCCCTATGGGTGCCTAACCCTTTATGCAAAGAGTGCAAAGAGTTAGCCGTATGCCTTAAGCCTAGCCAGCACTTGTGCCCATGCCTTAAGCCTTAGCCAGCACTTATGCCCATGCCTTAAGCCTTAGCCAGCACTTGTGCCCATGCCTTAAGCCTTAGCCAGCACTTGTGCCCATGCCTTAAACCTTAGCCAGCACTTGTGCCCATGCCTTAAACCTTAGCCAGCACTTGTGCCCATACCTTAAGCCTTAGCCAGCACTTGTGCCCATGCCTTAAGCCTTAGCCAGCATTTGTGCCCATGCCTTAAGCCTTAGCCAGCACTTGTGCCCATGCCTTAAGCCTTAGCCAGCACTTGTGTCCATGCCTTAAGCCTTAGCCAGCACTTGTACCCATGCCTTAAGCCTTAGCCAGCACTTGTGCCCATGCCTTAAGCCTTAGCCAGCACTTGTGCCCATGCCTTATGCCTAGCCAGCACTTGTGCCCATGCCTTATGCCTAGCCAGCACTTGTGCCCATGCCTTATGCCTAGCCAGCACTTGTGCCCATGCCTTGCCTTATGCCTAGCCAGCACTTGTGCCCAGGCCTTAAGCCTAGCCAGCACTTGTGCCCAGGCCTTAAGCCTTAGCCAGCACTAGTGCCCATGCCTTATGCCTAGCCAGCACTTGTGCCCATGCCTTATGCCTAGCCAGCACTTGTGCCCATGCCTTATGCCTAACCAGCACTTGTGCCCATGCCTTAAGCCTTAGCCAGCACTTGTGCCCATGCCTTAAGCCTTAGCCAGCACTTGTGCCCATGCCTTAAGCGTTAGCCAGCACTTGTGCCCATGCCTTATGCCTAGCCAGCACTTGTGCCCATGCCTTAAGCCTTAGCCAGCACTTGTGCCCATGCCTTAAGCCTAGCCAGCACTTGTGCCGTTGCCTTAAGCATAGCCAGCACTTGTTCCCATGCCTTAAGCCTAGCCAGCACTTGTGCCCATGCCTTAAGCATAGCCAGCACTTGTGCCGTTGCCTTAAGCCTAGCCAGCACTTGTGCCCATGCCTTATGCCTAGCCAGCAATTGTGCCCATGCCTTAAGCCTTAGCCAGCACTTGTGCCCATGCCTTAAGCCTTAGCTAGCACTTGTGGCCATGCCTTAAGCCTTAGCCAGCACTTGTGCCCATGCCTTAAGCCTTAGCCAGCACTTGTGCACATGCCTTAAGCCTTAGCCAGCACTTGTGCCCATGCCTTAAGCGTTAGCCAGCACTTGTGCCCATGCCTTAAGCATAGCCAGCACTTGTGCCGTTGCCTTAAGCCTAGCCAGCACTTGTACCCATGCCTTAAGCCTAGCCAGCACTTGTGCCCATGCCTTAAGCCTTAGCCAGCACTTGTGCCCATGCCTTAAGCCTTAGCCAGCACTTGTGCCCATGCCTTAAGCCTTAGCCAGCACTTGTGCCCATGCCTTAAGCCTTAGCCAGCACTTGTGCCCATGCCTTAAGCCTTAGCCAGCACTTTTGCCCATGCCTTAAGCCTTAGCCAGCACTTTTGAGCCCCTTGCATGTTTGTTTTTCTGTCTTTAGTTACATGATGGTTATGCACACAGGGCAGGCTTTACGCTCTTCGCTCTTGTCCTGTCTGAATGCGCATGCACGACTGTAATTGGGGAAGAAGGCATTACCCATTTACGGAGGACAGACAAGAAGTGCCTGGTCGCTTGGAGCATGGGGTTATGGAGAGGCTCCGCACTGTACAACAAAGGATCTAGTCCTAAATGTCCAAGTACAGAGTAGAGGGATGAAAGCTAGCTCTTCACCCCTATGGGTGCCTAACCCTTTATGCAAAGAGTGCAAAGAGTTAGCCGTATGCCTTAAGCCTAGCCAGCACTTGTGCCCATGCCTTAAGCCTTAGCCAGCACTTATGCCCATGCCTTAAGCCTTAGCCAGCACTTGTGCCCATGCCTTAAGCCTTAGCCAGCACTTGTGCCCATGCCTTAAACCTTAGCCAGCACTTGTGCCCATGCCTTAAACCTTAGCCAGCACTTGTGCCCATACCTTAAGCCTTAGCCAGCACTTGTGCCCATGCCTTAAGCCTTAGCCAGCATTTGTGCCCATGCCTTAAGCCTTAGCCAGCACTTGTGCCCATGCCTTAAGCCTTAGCCAGCACTTGTGCCCATGCCTTAAGCCTTAGCCAGCACTTGTACCCATGCCTTAAGCCTTAGCCAGCACTTGTGCCCATGCCTTAAGCCTTAGCCAGCACTTGTGCCCATGCCTTATGCCTAGCCAGCAATTGTGCCCATGCCTTATGCCTAGCCAGCACTTGTGCCCATGCCTTATGCCTAGCCAGCACTTGTGCCCATGCCTTGCCTTATGCCTAGCCAGCACTTGTGCCCAGGCCTTAAGCCTAGCCAGCACTTGTGCCCAGGCCTTAAGCCTTAGCCAGCACTAGTGCCCATGCCTTATGCCTAGCCAGCACTTGTGCCCATGCCTTATGCCTAGCCAGCACTTGTGCCCATGCCTTATGCCTAACCAGCACTTGTGCCCATGCCTTAAGCCTTAGCCAGCACTTGTGCCCATGCCTTAAGCCTTAGCCAGCACTTGTGCCCATGCCTTAAGCGTTAGCCAGCACTTGTGCCCATGCCTTATGCCTAGCCAGCACTTGTGCCCATGCCTTAAGCCTTAGCCAGCACTTGTGCCCATGCCTTAAGCCTAGCCAGCACTTGTGCCGTTGCCTTAAGCATAGCCAGCACTTGTTCCCATGCCTTAAGCCTAGCCAGCACTTGTGCCCATGCCTTAAGCATAGCCAGCACTTGTGCCGTTGCCTTAAGCCTAGCCAGCACTTGTGCCCATGCCTTATGCCTAGCCAGCAATTGTGCCCATGCCTTAAGCCTTAGCCAGCACTTGTGCCCATGCCTTAAGCCTTAGCCAGCACTTGTGCCCATGCCTTAAGCCTTAGCCAGCACTTGTGCCCATGCCTTAAGCCTTAGCCAGCACTTGTGCCCATGCCTTAAGCCTTAGCCAGCACTTGTGCACATGCCTTAAGCCTTAGCCAGCACTTGTGCCCATGCCTTAAGCGTTAGCCAGCACTTGTGCCCATGCCTTAAGCATAGCCAGCACTTGTGCCCATGCATTAAGCCTAGCCAGCACTTGTGCCCATGCCTTAAGCCTTAGCCAGCACTTGTGCCCATGCCTTAAGCTTTAGCCAGCACTTGTGCCCGTGCCTTAAGCTTTAGCCAGCACTTGTGCCCATGCCTTAAGCCTTAGCCAGCACTTGTGCCCATGCCTTAAGCCTTAGCCAGCACTTTTGCCCATGCCTTAAGCCTTAGCCAGCACTTGTGCCCATGCCTTAAGCCTTAGCCAGCACTTGTGCCCATGCCTTAAGCCTTAGCCAGCACTTGTGCCCATGCCTTAAACCTTAGCCAGCACTTGTGCCCATGCCTTAGCCAGCACTTGTGCCCATGCCTTAGCCAGCACTTGTGCCCATACCTTAAGCCTTAGCCAGCACTTTTGCCCATGCCTTGAGCCTTAGCCAGCACTTTTGAGCCCCTTGCATGTTTGTTTTTCTGTCTTTAGTTACATGATGGTTATGCACACAGGGCAGGCTTTACACTCTTCGCTCTTGTCCCGTCTGAATGCGCATGCACGACTGTAATTGGGGAAGAAGGCATTACCCATTTACGGAGGACAGACAAGAAGTGCCTGGTCGCTTGGAGCATGGGGTTATGGAGAGGCTCCGCACTGTACAACAAAGGATCTAGTCCTAAATGTCCAAGTACAGAGTAGAGGGGTGAAAGCTAGCTCTTCACCCCTATGGGTGCCTAACCCTTTATGCAAAGAGTGCAAAGAGTTAGCCGTATGCCTTAAGCCTAGCCAGCACTTGTGCCCATGCCTTAAGCCTTAGCCAGCACTTATGCCCATGCCTTAAGCCTTAGCCAGCACTTGTGCCCATGCCTTAAGCCTTAGCCAGCACTTGTGCCCATGCCTTAAACCTTAGCCAGCACTTGTGCCCATGCCTTAAACCTTAGCCAGCACTTGTGCCCATACCTTAAGCCTTAGCCAGCACTTGTGCCCATGCCTTAAGCCTTAGCCAGCATTTGTGCCCATGCCTTAAGCCTTAGCCAGCACTTGTGCCCATGCCTTAAGCCTTAGCCAGCACTTGTGTCCATGCCTTAAGCCTTAGCCAGCACTTGTACCCATGCCTTAAGCCTTAGCCAGCACTTGTGCCCATGCCTTAAGCCTTAGCCAGCACTTGTGCCCATGCCTTATGCCTAGCCAGCACTTGTGCCCATGCCTTATGCCTAGCCAGCACTTGTGCCCATGCCTTATGCCTAGCCAGCACTTGTGCCCATGCCTTGCCTTATGCCTAGCCAGCACTTGTGCCCAGGCCTTAAGCCTAGCCAGCACTTGTGCCCAGGCCTTAAGCCTTAGCCAGCACTAGTGCCCATGCCTTATGCCTAGCCAGCACTTGTGCCCATGCCTTATGCCTAGCCAGCACTTGTGCCCATGCCTTATGCCTAACCAGCACTTGTGCCCATGCCTTAAGCCTTAGCCAGCACTTGTGCCCATGCCTTAAGCCTTAGCCAGCACTTGTGCCCATGCCTTAAGCCTTAGCCAGCACTTGTGCCCATGCCTTAAGCCTTAGCCAGCACTTGTGCCCATGCCTTAAGCCTTAGCCAGCACTTGTGCCCATGCCTTAAGCCTTAGCCAGCACTTGTGCCCATGCCTTAAGCCTTAGCCAGCACTTGTGCCCATGCCTTAAGCCTTAGCCAGCACTTGTGCCCATGCCTTAAGCCTTAGCCAGCACTTGTGCCCATGCCTTAAGCCTTAGCCAGCACTTGTGCCCATGCCTTAAGCCTTAGCCAGCACTTGTGCCCATGCCTTAAGCGTTAGCCAGCACTTGTGCCCATGCCTTATGCCTAGCCAGCACTTGTGCCCATGCCTTATGCCTAGCCAGCACTTGTGCCCATGCCTTATGCCTAGCCAGAACTTGTGCCCATGCCTTATGCCTAGCCAGCACTTGTGCCCATGCCTTAAGCCTAGCCAGCACTTGTGCCCATGCCTTAAGCATAGCCAGCACTTGTGCCGTTGCCTTAAGCCTAGCCAGCACTTGTGCCCATGCCTTAAGCCTTAGCCAGCACATGTGCCCATGCCTTAAGCCTTAGCCAGCACTTGTGCCCATGCCTTAAGCCTTAGCCAGCACTTGTGGCCATGCCTTAAGCCTTAGCCAGCACTTGTGCCCATGCCTTAAGCCTTAGCCAGCACTTGTGCACATGCCTTAAGCCTTAGCCAGCACTTGTGCCCATGCCTTAAGCGTTAGCCAGCACTTGTGCCCATGCCTTAAGCATAGCCAGCACTTGTGCCGTTGCCTTAAGCCTAGCCAGCACTTGTACCCATGCCTTAAGCCTAGCCAGCACTTGTGCCCATGCCTTAAGCCTTAGCCAGCACTTGTGCCCATGCCTTAAGCCTTAGCCAGCACTTGTGCCCATGCCTTAAGCCTTAGCCAGCACTTGTGCCCATGCCTTAAGCCTTAGCCAGCACTTGTGCCCATGCCTTAAGCCTTAGCCAGCACTTTTGCCCATGCCTTAAGCCTTAGCCAGCACTTTTGAGCCCCTTGCATGTTTGTTTTTCTGTCTTTAGTTACATGATGGTTATGCACACAGGGCAGGCTTTACGCTCTTCGCTCTTGTCCCGTCTGAATGCGCATGCACGACTATAATTGGGGAAGAAGGCATTACCCATTTACGGAGGACAGACAAGAAGTGCCTGGTCGCTTGGAGCATGGGGTTATGGAGAGGCTCCGCACTGTACAACAAAGGATCTAGTCCTAAATGTCCAAGTACAGAGTAGAGGGGTGAAAGCTAGCTCTTCACCCCTATGGGTGCCTAACCCTTTATGCAAAGAGTGCAAAGAGTTAGCCGTATGCCTTAAGCCTAGCCAGCACTTGTGCCCATGCCTTAAGCCTTAGCCAGCACTTATGCCCATGCCTTAAGCCTTAGCCAGCACTTGTGCCCATGCCTTAAGCCTTAGCCAGCACTTGTGCCCATGCCTTAAGCCTTAGCCAGCACTTGTGCCCATGCCTTAAGCCTTAGCCAGCACTTGTGCACATGCCTTAAGCCTTAGCCAGCACTTGTGCCCATGCCTTAAGCGTTAGCCAGCACTTGTGCCCATGCCTTAAGCATAGCCAGCACTTGTGCCGTTGCCTTAAGCCTAGCCAGCACTTGTACCCATGCCTTAAGCCTAGCCAGCACTTGTGCCCATGCCTTAAGCCTTAGCCAGCACTTGTGCCCATGCCTTAAGCCTTAGCCAGCACTTGTGCCCATGCCTTAAGCCTTAGCCAGCACTTGTGCCCATGCCTTAAGCCTTAGCCAGCACTTGTGCCCATGCCTTAAGCCTTAGCCAGCACTTGTGCCCATGCCTTAAGCCTTAGCCAGCACTTGTGCACATGCCTTAAGCCTTAGCCAGCACTTGTGCCCATGCCTTAAGCGTTAGCCAGCACTTGTGCCCATGCCTTAAGCATAGCCAGCACTTGTGCCGTTGCCTTAAGCCTAGCCAGCACTTGTACCCATGCCTTAAGCCTAGCCAGCACTTGTGCCCATGCCTTAAGCCTTAGCCAGCACTTGTGCCCATGCCTTAAGCCTTAGCCAGCACTTGTACCCATGCCTTAAGCCTTAGCCAGCACTTGTGCCCATGCCTTAAGCCTTAGCCAGCACTTGTGCCCATGCCTTATGCCTAGCCAGCACTTGTGCCCATGCCTTATGCCTAGCCAGCACTTGTGCCCATGCCTTATGCCTAGCCAGCACTTGTGCCCATGCCTTGCCTTATGCCTAGCCAGCACTTGTGCCCAGGCCTTAAGCCTAGCCAGCACTTGTGCCCAGGCCTTAAGCCTTAGCCAGCACTAGTGCCCATGCCTTATGCCTAGCCAGCACTTGTGCCCATGCCTTATGCCTAGCCAGCACTTGTGCCCATGCCTTATGCCTAACCAGCACTTGTGCCCATGCCTTAAGCCTTAGCCAGCACTTGTGCCCATGCCTTAAGCCTTAGCCAGCACTTGTGCCCATGCCTTAAGCGTTAGCCAGCACTTGTGCCCATGCCTTATGCCTAGCCAGCACTTGTGCCCATGCCTTAAGCCTTAGCCAGCACTTGTGCCCATGCCTTAAGCCTAGCCAGCACTTGTGCCGTTGCCTTAAGCATAGCCAGCACTTGTTCCCATGCCTTAAGCCTAGCCAGCACTTGTGCCCATGCCTTAAGCATAGCCAGCACTTGTGCCGTTGCCTTAAGCCTAGCCAGCACTTGTGCCCATGCCTTATGCCTAGCCAGCAATTGTGCCCATGCCTTAAGCCTTAGCCAGCACTTGTGCCCATGCCTTAAGCCTTAGCTAGCACTTGTGGCCATGCCTTAAGCCTTAGCCAGCACTTGTGCCCATGCCTTAAGCCTTAGCCAGCACTTGTGCACATGCCTTAAGCCTTAGCCAGCACTTGTGCCCATGCCTTAAGCGTTAGCCAGCACTTGTGCCCATGCCTTAAGCATAGCCAGCACTTGTGCCGTTGCCTTAAGCCTAGCCAGCACTTGTACCCATGCCTTAAGCCTAGCCAGCACTTGTGCCCATGCCTTAAGCCTTAGCCAGCACTTGTGCCCATGCCTTAAGCCTTAGCCAGCACTTGTGCCCATGCCTTAAGCCTTAGCCAGCACTTGTGCCCATGCCTTAAGCCTTAGCCAGCACTTGTGCCCATGCCTTAAGCCTTAGCCAGCACTTTTGCCCATGCCTTAAGCCTTAGCCAGCACTTTTGAGCCCCTTGCATGTTTGTTTTTCTGTCTTTAGTTACATGATGGTTATGCACACAGGGCAGGCTTTACGCTCTTCGCTCTTGTCCTGTCTGAATGCGCATGCACGACTGTAATTGGGGAAGAAGGCATTACCCATTTACGGAGGACAGACAAGAAGTGCCTGGTCGCTTGGAGCATGGGGTTATGGAGAGGCTCCGCACTGTACAACAAAGGATCTAGTCCTAAATGTCCAAGTACAGAGTAGAGGGATGAAAGCTAGCTCTTCACCCCTATGGGTGCCTAACCCTTTATGCAAAGAGTGCAAAGAGTTAGCCGTATGCCTTAAGCCTAGCCAGCACTTGTGCCCATGCCTTAAGCCTTAGCCAGCACTTATGCCCATGCCTTAAGCCTTAGCCAGCACTTGTGCCCATGCCTTAAGCCTTAGCCAGCACTTGTGCCCATGCCTTAAACCTTAGCCAGCACTTGTGCCCATGCCTTAAACCTTAGCCAGCACTTGTGCCCATACCTTAAGCCTTAGCCAGCACTTGTGCCCATGCCTTAAGCCTTAGCCAGCATTTGTGCCCATGCCTTAAGCCTTAGCCAGCACTTGTGCCCATGCCTTAAGCCTTAGCCAGCACTTGTGCCCATGCCTTAAGCCTTAGCCAGCACTTGTGCCCATGCCTTAAGCCTTAGCCAGCACTTGTGCCCATGCCTTATGCCTAGCCAGCAATTGTGCCCATGCCTTATGCCTAGCCAGCACTTGTGCCCATGCCTTATGCCTAGCCAGCACTTGTGCCCATGCCTTGCCTTATGCCTAGCCAGCACTTGTGCCCAGGCCTTAAGCCTAGCCAGCACTTGTGCCCAGGCCTTAAGCCTTAGCCAGCACTAGTGCCCATGCCTTATGCCTAGCCAGCACTTGTGCCCATGCCTTATGCCTAGCCAGCACTTGTGCCCATGCCTTATGCCTAACCAGCACTTGTGCCCATGCCTTAAGCCTTAGCCAGCACTTGTGCCCATGCCTTAAGCCTTAGCCAGCACTTGTGCCCATGCCTTAAGCGTTAGCCAGCACTTGTGCCCATGCCTTATGCCTAGCCAGCACTTGTGCCCATGCCTTAAGCCTTAGCCAGCACTTGTGCCCATGCCTTAAGCCTAGCCAGCACTTGTGCCGTTGCCTTAAGCATAGCCAGCACTTGTTCCCATGCCTTAAGCCTAGCCAGCACTTGTGCCCATGCCTTAAGCATAGCCAGCACTTGTGCCGTTGCCTTAAGCCTAGCCAGCACTTGTGCCCATGCCTTATGCCTAGCCAGCAATTGTGCCCATGCCTTAAGCCTTAGCCAGCACTTGTGCCCATGCCTTAAGCCTTAGCCAGCACTTGTGCCCATGCCTTAAGCCTTAGCCAGCACTTGTGCCCATGCCTTAAGCCTTAGCCAGCACTTGTGCCCATGCCTTAAGCCTTAGCCAGCACTTGTGCACATGCCTTAAGCCTTAGCCAGCACTTGTGCCCATGCCTTAAGCGTTAGCCAGCACTTGTGCCCATGCCTTAAGCATAGCCAGCACTTGTGCCCATGCATTAAGCCTAGCCAGCACTTGTGCCCATGCCTTAAGCCTTAGCCAGCACTTGTGCCCATGCCTTAAGCTTTAGCCAGCACTTGTGCCCGTGCCTTAAGCTTTAGCCAGCACTTGTGCCCATGCCTTAAGCCTTAGCCAGCACTTGTGCCCATGCCTTAAGCCTTAGCCAGCACTTTTGCCCATGCCTTAAGCCTTAGCCAGCACTTGTGCCCATGCCTTAAGCCTTAGCCAGCACTTGTGCCCATGCCTTAAGCCTTAGCCAGCACTTGTGCCCATGCCTTAAGCCTTAGCCAGCACTTGTGCCCATGCCTTAGCCAGCACTTGTGCCCATGCCTTAGCCAGCACTTGTGCCCATACCTTAAGCCTTAGCCAGCACTTTTGCCCATGCCTTGAGCCTTAGCCAGCACTTTTGAGCCCCTTGCATGTTTGTTTTTCTGTCTTTAGTTACATGATGGTTATGCACACAGGGCAGGCTTTACACTCTTCGCTCTTGTCCCGTCTGAATGCGCATGCACGACTGTAATTGGGGAAGAAGGCATTACCCATTTACGGAGGACAGACAAGAAGTGCCTGGTCGCTTGGAGCATGGGGTTATGGAGAGGCTCCGCACTGTACAACAAAGGATCTAGTCCTAAATGTCCAAGTACAGAGTAGAGGGGTGAAAGCTAGCTCTTCACCCCTATGGGTGCCTAACCCTTTATGCAAAGAGTGCAAAGAGTTAGCCGTATGCCTTAAGCCTAGCCAGCACTTGTGCCCATGCCTTAAGCCTTAGCCAGCACTTATGCCCATGCCTTAAGCCTTAGCCAGCACTTGTGCCCATGCCTTAAGCCTTAGCCAGCACTTGTGCCCATGCCTTAAACCTTAGCCAGCACTTGTGCCCATGCCTTAAACCTTAGCCAGCACTTGTGCCCATACCTTAAGCCTTAGCCAGCACTTGTGCCCATGCCTTAAGCCTTAGCCAGCATTTGTGCCCATGCCTTAAGCCTTAGCCAGCACTTGTGCCCATGCCTTAAGCCTTAGCCAGCACTTGTGTCCATGCCTTAAGCCTTAGCCAGCACTTGTACCCATGCCTTAAGCCTTAGCCAGCACTTGTGCCCATGCCTTAAGCCTTAGCCAGCACTTGTGCCCATGCCTTATGCCTAGCCAGCACTTGTGCCCATGCCTTATGCCTAGCCAGCACTTGTGCCCATGCCTTATGCCTAGCCAGCACTTGTGCCCATGCCTTGCCTTATGCCTAGCCAGCACTTGTGCCCAGGCCTTAAGCCTAGCCAGCACTTGTGCCCAGGCCTTAAGCCTTAGCCAGCACTAGTGCCCATGCCTTATGCCTAGCCAGCACTTGTGCCCATGCCTTATGCCTAGCCAGCACTTGTGCCCATGCCTTATGCCTAACCAGCACTTGTGCCCATGCCTTAAGCCTTAGCCAGCACTTGTGCCCATGCCTTAAGCCTTAGCCAGCACTTGTGCCCATGCCTTAAGCCTTAGCCAGCACTTGTGCCCATGCCTTAAGCCTTAGCCAGCACTTGTGCCCATGCCTTAAGCCTTAGCCAGCACTTGTGCCCATGCCTTAAGCCTTAGCCAGCACTTGTGCCCATGCCTTAAGCCTTAGCCAGCACTTGTGCCCATGCCTTAAGCCTTAGCCAGCACTTGTGCCCATGCCTTAAGCCTTAGCCAGCACTTGTGCCCATGCCTTAAGCCTTAGCCAGCACTTGTGCCCATGCCTTAAGCCTTAGCCAGCACTTGTGCCCATGCCTTAAGCGTTAGCCAGCACTTGTGCCCATGCCTTATGCCTAGCCAGCACTTGTGCCCATGCCTTATGCCTAGCCAGCACTTGTGCCCATGCCTTATGCCTAGCCAGAACTTGTGCCCATGCCTTATGCCTAGCCAGCACTTGTGCCCATGCCTTAAGCCTAGCCAGCACTTGTGCCCATGCCTTAAGCATAGCCAGCACTTGTGCCGTTGCCTTAAGCCTAGCCAGCACTTGTGCCCATGCCTTAAGCCTTAGCCAGCACATGTGCCCATGCCTTAAGCCTTAGCCAGCACTTGTGCCCATGCCTTAAGCCTTAGCCAGCACTTGTGGCCATGCCTTAAGCCTTAGCCAGCACTTGTGCCCATGCCTTAAGCCTTAGCCAGCACTTGTGCACATGCCTTAAGCCTTAGCCAGCACTTGTGCCCATGCCTTAAGCGTTAGCCAGCACTTGTGCCCATGCCTTAAGCATAGCCAGCACTTGTGCCGTTGCCTTAAGCCTAGCCAGCACTTGTACCCATGCCTTAAGCCTAGCCAGCACTTGTGCCCATGCCTTAAGCCTTAGCCAGCACTTGTGCCCATGCCTTAAGCCTTAGCCAGCACTTGTGCCCATGCCTTAAGCCTTAGCCAGCACTTGTGCCCATGCCTTAAGCCTTAGCCAGCACTTGTGCCCATGCCTTAAGCCTTAGCCAGCACTTTTGCCCATGCCTTAAGCCTTAGCCAGCACTTTTGAGCCCCTTGCATGTTTGTTTTTCTGTCTTTAGTTACATGATGGTTATGCACACAGGGCAGGCTTTACGCTCTTCGCTCTTGTCCCGTCTGAATGCGCATGCACGACTATAATTGGGGAAGAAGGCATTACCCATTTACGGAGGACAGACAAGAAGTGCCTGGTCGCTTGGAGCATGGGGTTATGGAGAGGCTCCGCACTGTACAACAAAGGATCTAGTCCTAAATGTCCAAGTACAGAGTAGAGGGGTGAAAGCTAGCTCTTCACCCCTATGGGTGCCTAACCCTTTATGCAAAGAGTGCAAAGAGTTAGCCGTATGCCTTAAGCCTAGCCAGCACTTGTGCCCATGCCTTAAGCCTTAGCCAGCACTTATGCCCATGCCTTAAGCCTTAGCCAGCACTTGTGCCCATGCCTTAAGCCTTAGCCAGCACTTGTGCCCATGCCTTAAGCCTTAGCCAGCACTTGTGCCCATGCCTTAAGCCTTAGCCAGCACTTGTGCACATGCCTTAAGCCTTAGCCAGCACTTGTGCCCATGCCTTAAGCGTTAGCCAGCACTTGTGCCCATGCCTTAAGCATAGCCAGCACTTGTGCCGTTGCCTTAAGCCTAGCCAGCACTTGTACCCATGCCTTAAGCCTAGCCAGCACTTGTGCCCATGCCTTAAGCCTTAGCCAGCACTTGTGCCCATGCCTTAAGCCTTAGCCAGCACTTGTGCCCATGCCTTAAGCCTTAGCCAGCACTTGTGCCCATGCCTTAAGCCTTAGCCAGCACTTGTGCCCATGCCTTAAGCCTTAGCCAGCACTTGTGCCCATGCCTTAAGCCTTAGCCAGCACTTGTGCACATGCCTTAAGCCTTAGCCAGCACTTGTGCCCATGCCTTAAGCGTTAGCCAGCACTTGTGCCCATGCCTTAAGCATAGCCAGCACTTGTGCCGTTGCCTTAAGCCTAGCCAGCACTTGTACCCATGCCTTAAGCCTAGCCAGCACTTGTGCCCATGCCTTAAGCCTTAGCCAGCACTTGTGCCCATGCCTTAAGCCTTAGCCAGCACTTGTGCCCATGCCTTAAGCCTTAGCCAGCACTTGTGCCCATGCCTTAAGCCTTAGCCAGCACTTGTACCCATGCCTTAAGCCTTAGCCAGCACTTGTGCCCATGCCTTAAGCCTTAGCCAGCACTTGTGCCCATGCCTTATGCCTAGCCAGCACTTGTGCCCATGCCTTATGCCTAGCCAGCACTTGTGCCCATGCCTTATGCCTAGCCAGCACGTGTGCCCATGCCTTGCCTTATGCCTAGCCAGCACTTGTGCCCAGGCCTTAAGCCTAGCCAGCACTTGTGCCCAGGCCTTAAGCCTTAGCCAGCACTAGTGCCCATGCCTTATGCCTAGCCAGCACTTGTGCCCATGCCTTATGCCTAGCCAGCACTTGTGCCCATGCCTTATGCCTAACCAGCACTTGTGCCCATGCCTTAAGCCTTAGCCAGCACTTGTGCCCATGCCTTAAGCCTTAGCCAGCACTTGTGCCCATGCCTTAAGCGTTAGCCAGCACTTGTGCCCATGCCTTATGCCTAGCCAGCACTTGTGCCCATGCCTTAAGCCTTAGCCAGCACTTGTGCCCATGCCTTAAGCCTAGCCAGCACTTGTGCCGTTGCCTTAAGCATAGCCAGCACTTGTTCCCATGCCTTAAGCCTAGCCAGCACTTGTGCCCATGCCTTAAGCATAGCCAGCACTTGTGCCGTTGCCTTAAGCCTAGCCAGCACTTGTGCCCATGCCTTATGCCTAGCCAGCAATTGTGCCCATGCCTTAAGCCTTAGCCAGCACTTGTGCCCATGCCTTAAGCCTTAGCCAGCACTTGTGCCCATGCCTTAAGCCTTAGCCAGCACTTGTGCCCATGCCTTAAGCCTTAGCCAGCACTTGTGCCCATGCCTTAAGCCTTAGCCAGCACTTGTGCACATGCCTTAAGCCTTAGCCAGCACTTGTGCCCATGCCTTAAGCGTTAGCCAGCACTTGTGCCCATGCCTTAAGCATAGCCAGCACTTGTGCCCATGCATTAAGCCTAGCCAGCACTTGTGCCCATGCCTTAAGCCTTAGCCAGCACTTGTGCCCATGCCTTAAGCCTTAGCCAGCACTTGTGCCCATGCCTTAAGCCTTAGCCAGCACTTGTGCCCATGCCTTAAGCCTTAGCCAGCACTTGTGCACATGCCTTAAGCCTTAGCCAGCACTTGTGCCCATGCCTTAAGCGTTAGCCAGCACTTGTGCCCATGCCTTAAGCATAGCCAGCACTTGTGCCCATGCATTAAGCCTAGCCAGCACTTGTGCCCATGCCTTAAGCCTTAGCCAGCACTTGTGCCCATGCCTTCAGCTTTAGCCAGCACTTGTGCCCGTGCCTTAAGCTTTAGCCAGCACTTGTGCCCATGCCTTAAGCCTTAGCCAGCACTTGTGCCCATGCCTTAAGCCTTAGCCAGCACTTTTGCCCATGCCTTAAGCCTTAGCCAGCACTTTTGAGCCCCTTGCATGTTTGTTTTTCTGTCATTAGTTACATGATGGTTATGCACACAGGGCAGGCTTTACGCTCTTCGCTCTTGTCCCTTCTGAATGCGCATGCACGACTGTAATTGGGGAAGAAGGCATTACCCATTTACGGAGGACAGACAAGAAGTGCCTGGTCGCTTGGAGCATGGGGTTATGGAGAGGCTCCGCACTGTACAACAAAGGATCTAGTCCTAAATGTCCAAGTACAGAGTAGAGGGGTGAAAGCTAGCTCTTCACCCCTATGGGTGCCTAACCCTTTATGCAAAGAGTGCAAAGAGTTAGCCGTATGCCTTAAGCCTAGCCAGCACTTGTGCCCATGCCTTAACCCTTAGCCAGCACTTATGCCCATGCCTTAAGCCTTAGCCAGCACTTGTGCCCATGCCTTAAGCCTTAGCCAGCACTTGTGCCCATGCCTTAAACCTTAGCCAGCACTTGTGCCCATGCCTTAAACCTTAGCCAGCACTTGTGCCCATACCTTAAGCCTTAGCCAGCACTTGTGCCCATGCCTTAAGCCTTAGCCAGCATTTGTGCCCATGCCTTAAGCCTTAGCCAGCACTTGTGCCCATGCCTTAAGCCTTAGCCAGCACTTGTGCCCATGCCTTAAGCCTTAGCCAGCACTTGTGCCCATGCCTTAAGCCTTAGCCAGCACTTGTGCCCATGCCTTAAGCCTTAGCCAGCACTTGTGCCCATGCCTTATGCCTAGCCAGCACTTGTGCCCATGCCTTATGCCTAGCCAGCACTTGTGCCCATGCCTTATGCCTAGCCAGCACTTGTGCCCATGCCTTGCCTTATGCCTAGCCAGCACTTGTGCCCAGGCCTTAAGCCTAGCCAGCACTTGTGCCCAGGCCTTAAGCCTTAGCCAGCACTAGTGCCCATGCCTTATGCCTAGCCAGCACTTGTGCCCATGCCTTATGCCTAGCCAGCACTTGTGCCCATGCCTTATGCCTAGCCAGCACTTGTGCCCATGCCTTAAGCCTTAGCCAGCACTTGTGCCGATGCCTTAAGCCTTAGCCAGCACTTGTGCCCATGCCTTATGCCTAGCCAGCACTTGTGCCCATGCCTTATGCCTAGCCAGCACTTGTGCCCATGCCTTATGCCTAGCCAGCACTTGTGCCCATGCCTTAAGCCTTAGCCAGCACTTGTGCCCATGCCTTAAGCCTTAGCCAGCACTTGTGCCCATGCCTTAAGCCTTAGCCAGCACTTGTGCCCATGCCTTAAGCCTTAGCCAGCACTTGTGCCCATGTCTTATGCCTAGCCAGCACTTGTGCCCATGCCTTATGCCTAGCCAGCACTTGTGCCCATGCCTTATGCCTAGCCAGCACTTGTGCCCATGCCTTATGCCTAGTCAGCACTTGTGCCCATGCCTTATGCCTAGCCAGCACTTGTGCCCATGCCTTATGCCTAGCCAGCACTTGTGCCCATGCCTTAAGCCTAGCCAGCACTAGCTTGGAGCATGGGGTTATGGAGAGGCTCCGCACTGTACAACAAAGGATCTAGTCCTAAATGTCCAAGTACAGAGTAGAGGGGTGAAAGCTAGCTCTTCACCCCTATGGGTGCCTAACCCTTTATGCAAAGAGTGCAAAGAGTTAGCCGTATGCCTTAAGCCTAGCCAGCACTTGTGCCCATGCCTTAAGCCTTAGCCAGCACTTATGCCCATGCCTTAAGCCTTAGCCAGCACTTGTGCCCATGCCTTAAGCCTTAGCCAGCACTTGTGCCCATGCCTTAAACCTTAGCCAGCACTTGTGCCCATGCCTTAAACCTTAGCCAGCACTTGTGCCCATACCTTAAGCCTTAGCCAGCACTTGTGCCCATGCCTTAAGCCTTAGCCAGCATTTGTGCCCATGCCTTAAGCCTTAGCCAGCACTTGTGCCCATGCCTTAAGCCTTAGCCAGCACTTGTGTCCATGCCTTAAGCCTTAGCCAGCACTTGTACCCATGCCTTAAGCCTTAGCCAGCACTTGTGCCCATGCCTTAAGCCTTAGCCAGCACTTGTGCCCATGCCTTATGCCTAGCCAGCACTTGTGCCCATGCCTTATGCCTAGCCAGCACTTGTGCCCATGCCTTATGCCTAGCCAGCACTTGTGCCCATGCCTTGCCTTATGCCTAGCCAGCACTTGTGCCCAGGCCTTAAGCCTAGCCAGCACTTGTGCCCAGGCCTTAAGCCTTAGCCAGCACTAGTGCCCATGCCTTATGCCTAGCCAGCACTTGTGCCCATGCCTTATGCCTAGCCAGCACTTGTGCCCATGCCTTATGCCTAACCAGCACTTGTGCCCATGCCTTAAGCCTTAGCCAGCACTTGTGCCCATGCCTTAAGCCTTAGCCAGCACTTGTGCCCATGCCTTAAGCCTTAGCCAGCACTTGTGCCCATGCCTTAAGCCTTAGCCAGCACTTGTGCCCATGCCTTAAGCCTTAGCCAGCACTTGTGCCCATGCCTTAAGCCTTAGCCAGCACTTGTGCCCATGCCTTAAGCCTTAGCCAGCACTTGTGCCCATGCCTTAAGCCTTAGCCAGCACTTGTGCCCATGCCTTAAGCCTTAGCCAGCACTTGTGCCCATGCCTTAAGCCTTAGCCAGCACTTGTGCCCATGCCTTAAGCCTTAGCCAGCACTTGTGCCCATGCCTTAAGCGTTAGCCAGCACTTGTGCCCATGCCTTATGCCTAGCCAGCACTTGTGCCCATGCCTTATGCCTAGCCAGCACTTGTGCCCATGCCTTATGCCTAGCCAGAACTTGTGCCCATGCCTTATGCCTAGCCAGCACTTGTGCCCATGCCTTAAGCCTAGCCAGCACTTGTGCCCATGCCTTAAGCATAGCCAGCACTTGTGCCGTTGCCTTAAGCCTAGCCAGCACTTGTGCCCATGCCTTAAGCATAGCCAGCACTTGTGCCGTTGCCTTAAGCCTAGCCAGCACTTGTGCCCATGCCTTAAGCATAGCCAGCACTTGTGCCGTTGCCTTAAGCCTAGCCAGCACTTGTGCCCATGCCTTATGCCTAGCCAGCAATTGTGCCCATGCCTTAAGCCTTAGCCAGCACTTGTGCCCATGCCTTAAGCCTTAGCCAGCACTTGTGCCCATGCCTTAAGCCTTAGCCAGCACTTGTGCCCATGCCTTAAGCCTTAGCCAGCACTTGTGCCCATGCCTTAAGCCTTAGCCAGCACTTGTGCACATGCCTTAAGCCTTAGCCAGCACTTGTGCCCATGCCTTAAGCGTTAGCCAGCACTTGTGCCCATGCCTTAAGCATAGCCAGCACTTGTGCCCATGCATTAAGCCTAGCCAGCACTTGTGCCCATGCCTTAAGCCTTAGCCAGCACTTGTGCCCATGCCTTAAGCCTTAGCCAGCACTTGTGCCCATGCCTTAAGCCTTAGCCAGCACTTGTGCCCATGCCTTAAGCCTTAGCCAGCACTTGTGCACATGCCTTAAGCCTTAGCCAGCACTTGTGCCCATGCCTTAAGCGTTAGCCAGCACTTGTGCCCATGCCTTAAGCATAGCCAGCACTTGTGCCCATGCATTAAGCCTAGCCAGCACTTGTGCCCATGCCTTAAGCCTTAGCCAGCACTTGTGCCCATGCCTTAAGCTTTAGCCAGCACTTGTGCCCGTGCCTTAAGCTTTAGCCAGCACTTGTGCCCATGCCTTAAGCCTTAGCCAGCACTTGTGCCCATGCCTTAAGCCTTAGCCAGCACTTTTGCCCATGCCTTAAGCCTTAGCCAGCACTTTTGAGCCCCTTGCATGTTTGTTTTTCTGTCATTAGTTACATGATGGTTATGCACACAGGGCAGGCTTTACGCTCTTCGCTCTTGTCCCGTCTGAATGCGCATGCACGACTGTAATTGGGGAAGAAGGCATTACCCATTTACGGAGGACAGACAAGAAGTGCCTGGTCGCTTGGAGCATGGGGTTATGGAGAGGCTCCGCACTGTACAACAAAGGATCTAGTCCTAAATGTCCAAGTACAGAGTAGAGGGGTGAAAGCTAGCTCTTCACCCCTATGGGTGCCTAACCCTTTATGCAAAGAGTGCAAAGAGTTAGCCGTATGCCTTAAGCCTAGCCAGCACTTGTGCCCATGCCTTAACCCTTAGCCAGCACTTATGCCCATGCCTTAAGCCTTAGCCAGCACTTGTGCCCATGCCTTAAGCCTTAGCCAGCACTTGTGCACATGCCTTAAGCCTTAGCCAGCACTTGTGCCCATGCCTTAAGCGTTAGCCAGCACTTGTGCCCATGCCTTAAGCATAGCCAGCACTTGTGCCCATGCATTAAGCCTAGCCAGCACTTGTGCCCATGCCTTAAGCCTTAGCCAGCACTTGTGCCCATGCCTTAAGCTTTAGCCAGCACTTGTGCCCGTGCCTTAAGCTTTAGCCAGCACTTGTGCCCATGCCTTAAGCCTTAGCCAGCACTTGTGCCCATGCCTTAAGCCTTAGCCAGCACTTTTGCCCATGCCTTAAGCCTTAGCCAGCACTTTTGAGCCCCTTGCATGTTTGTTTTTCTGTCATTAGTTACATGATGGTTATGCACACAGGGCAGGCTTTACGCTCTTCGCTCTTGTCCCGTCTGAATGCGCATGCACGACTGTAATTGGGGAAGAAGGCATTACCCATTTACGGAGGACAGACAAGAAGTGCCTGGTCGCTTGGAGCATGGGGTTATGGAGAGGCTCCGCACTGTACAACAAAGGATCTAGTCCTAAATGTCCAAGTACAGAGTAGAGGGGTGAAAGCTAGCTCTTCACCCCTATGGGTGCCTAACCCTTTATGCAAAGAGTGCAAAGAGTTAGCCGTATGCCTTAAGCCTAGCCAGCACTTGTGCCCATGCCTTAACCCTTAGCCAGCACTTATGCCCATGCCTTAAGCCTTAGCCAGCACTTGTGCCCATGCCTTAAGCCTTAGCCAGCACTTGTGCCCATGCCTTAAACCTTAGCCAGCACTTGTGCCCATGCCTTAAACCTTAGCCAGCACTTGTGCCCATACCTTAAGCCTTAGCCAGCACTTGTGCCCATGCCTTAAGCCTTAGCCAGCATTTGTGCCCATGCCTTAAGCCTTAGCCAGCACTTGTGCCCATGCCTTAAGCCTTAGCCAGCACTTGTGCCCATGCCTTAAGCCTTAGCCAGCACTTGTGCCCATGCCTTAAGCCTTAGCCAGCACTTGTGCCCATGCCTTAAGCCTTAGCCAGCACTTGTGCCCATGCCTTATGCCTAGCCAGCACTTGTGCCCATGCCTTATGCCTAGCCAGCACTTGTGCCCATGCCTTATGCCTAGCCAGCACTTGTGCCCATGCCTTGCCTTATGCCTAGCCAGCACTTGTGCCCAGGCCTTAAGCCTAGCCAGCACTTGTGCCCAGGCCTTAAGCCTTAGCCAGCACTAGTGCCCATGCCTTATGCCTAGCCAGCACTTGTGCCCATGCCTTATGCCTAGCCAGCACTTGTGCCCATGCCTTATGCCTAGCCAGCACTTGTGCCCATGCCTTAAGCCTTAGCCAGCACTTGTGCCGATGCCTTAAGCCTTAGCCAGCACTTGTGCCCATGCCTTATGCCTAGCCAGCACTTGTGCCCATGCCTTATGCCTAGCCAGCACTTGTGCCCATGCCTTATGCCTAGCCAGCACTTGTGCCCATGCCTTAAGCCTTAGCCAGCACTTGTGCCCATGCCTTAAGCCTTAGCCAGCACTTGTGCCCATGCCTTAAGCCTTAGCCAGCACTTGTGCCCATGCCTTAAGCCTTAGCCAGCACTTGTGCACATGCCTTAAGCCTAGCCAGCACTTGTGCCCATGCCTTATGCCTAGCCAGCACTTGTGCCCATGCCTTATGCCTAGCCAGCACTTGTGCCCATGCCTTATGCCTAGCCAGCACTTGTACCCATGCCTTAAGCCTAGCCAGCACTTGTGCCCATGCCTTAAGCCTTAGCCAGCACTTGTGCCCATGCCTTAAGCCTTAGCCAGCACTTGTGCCCATGCCTTAAGCCTTAGCCAGCACTTGTGCCCATGCCTTAGCCAGCACTTGTGCCCATGCCTTAGCCAGCACTTGTGCCCATACCTTAAGCCTTAGCCAGCACTTTTGCCCATGCCTTGAGCCTTAGCCAGCACTTGTGCCCATGCCTTAAGCCTTAGCCAGCACTTGTGCCCATGCCTTAAGCCTTAGCCAGCACTTGTGCCCATGCCTTAAGCCTTAGCCAGCACTTGTGCCCATGCCTTAGCCAGCACTTGTGCCCATGCCTTAGCCAGCACTTGTGCCCATACCTTAAGCCTTAGCCAGCACTTTTGCCCATGCCTTGAGCCTTAGCCAGCACTTTTGAGCCCCTTGCATGTTTGTTTTTCTGTCTTTAGTTACATGATGGTTATGCACACAGGGCAGGCTTTACACTCTTCGCTCTTGTCCCGTCTGAATGCGCATGCACGACTGTAATTGGGGAAGAAGGCATTACCCATTTACGGAGGACAGACAAGAAGTGCCTGGTCGCTTGGAGCATGGGGTTATGGAGAGGCTCCGCACTGTACAACAAAGGATCTAGTCCTAAATGTCCAAGTACAGAGTAGAGGGGTGAAAGCTAGCTCTTCACCCCTATGGGTGCCTAACCCTTTATGCAAAGAGTGCAAAGAGTTAGCCGTATGCCTTAAGCCTAGCCAGCACTTGTGCCCATGCCTTAAGCCTTAGCCAGCACTTATGCCCATGCCTTAAGCCTTAGCCAGCACTTGTGCCCATGCCTTAAGCCTTAGCCAGCACTTGTGCCCATGCCTTAAACCTTAGCCAGCACTTGTGCCCATGCCTTAAACCTTAGCCAGCACTTGTGCCCATACCTTAAGCCTTAGCCAGCACTTGTGCCCATGCCTTAAGCCTTAGCCAGCATTTGTGCCCATGCCTTAAGCCTTAGCCAGCACTTGTGCCCATGCCTTAAGCCTTAGCCAGCACTTGTGTCCATGCCTTAAGCCTTAGCCAGCACTTGTACCCATGCCTTAAGCCTTAGCCAGCACTTGTGCCCATGCCTTAAGCCTTAGCCAGCACTTGTGCCCATGCCTTATGCCTAGCCAGCACTTGTGCCCATGCCTTATGCCTAGCCAGCACTTGTGCCCATGCCTTATGCCTAGCCAGCACTTGTGCCCATGCCTTGCCTTATGCCTAGCCAGCACTTGTGCCCAGGCCTTAAGCCTAGCCAGCACTTGTGCCCAGGCCTTAAGCCTTAGCCAGCACTAGTGCCCATGCCTTATGCCTAGCCAGCACTTGTGCCCATGCCTTATGCCTAGCCAGCACTTGTGCCCATGCCTTATGCCTAACCAGCACTTGTGCCCATGCCTTAAGCCTTAGCCAGCACTTGTGCCCATGCCTTAAGCCTTAGCCAGCACTTGTGCCCATGCCTTAAGCCTTAGCCAGCACTTGTGCCCATGCCTTAAGCCTTAGCCAGCACTTGTGCCCATGCCTTAAGCCTTAGCGAGCACTTGTGCCCATGCCTTAAGCCTTAGCCAGCACTTGTGCCCATGCCTTAAGCCTTAGCCAGCACTTGTGCCCATGCCTTAAGCCTTAGCCAGCACTTGTGCCCATGCCTTAAGCCTTAGCCAGCACTTGTGCCCATGCCTTAAGCCTTAGCCAGCACTTGTGCCCATGCCTTAAGCCTTAGCCAGCACTTGTGCCCATGCCTTAAGCGTTAGCCAGCACTTGTGCCCATGCCTTATGCCTAGCCAGCACTTGTGCCCATGCCTTATGCCTAGCCAGCACTTGTGCCCATGCCTTATGCCTAGCCAGAACTTGTGCCCATGCCTTATGCCTAGCCAGCACTTGTGCCCATGCCTTAAGCCTAGCCAGCACTTGTGCCCATGCCTTAAGCATAGCCAGCACTTGTGCCGTTGCCTTAAGCCTAGCCAGCACTTGTGCCCATGCCTTAAGCCTTAGCCAGCACATGTGCCCATGCCTTAAGCCTTAGCCAGCACTTGTGCCCATGCCTTAAGCCTTAGCCAGCACTTGTGGCCATGCCTTAAGCCTTAACCAGCACTTGTGCCCATGCCTTAAGCCTTAGCCAGCACTTGTGCACATGCCTTAAGCCTTAGCCAGCACTTGTGCCCATGCCTTAAGCGTTAGCCAGCACTTGTGCCCATGCCTTAAGCATAGCCAGCACTTGTGCCGTTGCCTTAAGCCTAGCCAGCACTTGTACCCATGCCTTAAGCCTAGCCAGCACTTGTGCCCATGCCTTAAGCCTTAGCCAGCACTTGTGCCCATGCCTTAAGCCTTAGCCAGCACTTGTGCCCATGCCTTAAGCCTTAGCCAGCACTTGTGCCCATGCCTTAAGCCTTAGCCAGCACTTGTGCCCATGCCTTAAGCCTTAGCCAGCACTTTTGCCCATGCCTTAAGCCTTAGCCAGCACTTTTGAGCCCCTTGCATGTTTGTTTTTCTGTCTTTAGTTACATGATGGTTATGCACACAGGGCAGGCTTTACGCTCTTCGCTCTTGTCCCGTCTGAATGCGCATGCACGACTGTAATTGGGGAAGAAGGCATTACCCATTTACGGAGGACAGACAAGAAGTGCCTGGTCGCTTGGAGCATGGGGTTATGGAGAGGCTCCGCACTGTACAACAAAGGATCTAGTCCTAAATGTCCAAGTACAGAGTAGAGGGGTGAAAGCTAGCTCTTCACCCCTATGGGTGCCTAACCCTTTATGCAAAGAGTGCAAAGAGTTAGCCGTATGCCTTAAGCCTAGCCAGCACTTGTGCCCATGCCTTAAGCCTTAGCCAGCACTTATGCCCATGCCTTAAGCCTTAGCCAGCACTTGTGCCCATGCCTTAAGCCTTAGCCAGCACTTGTGCCCATGCCTTAAGCCTTAGCCAGCACTTGTGCCCATGCCTTAAGCCTTAGCCAGCACTTGTGCACATGCCTTAAGCCTTAGCCAGCACTTGTGCCCATGCCTTAAGCGTTAGCCAGCACTTGTGCCCATGCCTTAAGCATAGCCAGCACTTGTGCCGTTGCCTTAAGCCTAGCCAGCACTTGAACCCATGCCTTAAGCCTAGCCAGCACTTGTGCCCATGCCTTAAGCCTTAGCCAGCACTTGTGCCCATGCCTTAAGCCTTAGCCAGCACTTGTGCCCATGCCTTAAGCCTTAGCCAGCACTTGTGCCCATGCCTTAAGCCTTAGCCAGCACTTGTGCCCATGCCTTAAGCCTTAGCCAGCACTTGTGCCCATGCCTTAAGCCTTAGCCAGCACTTGTGCACATGCCTTAAGCCTTAGCCAGCACTTGTGCCCATGCCTTAAGCGTTAGCCAGCACTTGTGCCCATGCCTTAAGCATAGCCAGCACTTGTGCCGTTGCCTTAAGCCTAGCCAGCACTTGTACCCATGCCTTAAGCCTAGCCAGCACTTGTGCCCATGCCTTAAGCCTTAGCCAGCACTTGTGCCCATGCCTTAAGCCTTAGCCAGCACTTGTGCCCATGCCTTAAGCCTTAGCCAGCACTTGTGCCCATGCCTTAAGCCTTAGCCAGCACTTGTACCCATGCCTTAAGCCTTAGCCAGCACTTGTGCCCATGCCTTAAGCCTTAGCCAGCACTTGTGCCCATGCCTTATGCCTAGCCAGCACTTGTGCCCATGCCTTATGCCTAGCCAGCACTTGTGCCCATGCCTTATGCCTAGCCAGCACTTGTGCCCATGCCTTGCCTTATGCCTAGCCAGCACTTGTGCCCAGGCCTTAAGCCTAGCCAGCACTTGTGCCGTTGCCTTAAGCATAGCCAGCACTTGTGCCGTTGCCTTAAGCATAGCCAGCACTTGTTCCCATGCCTTAAGCCTAGCCAGCACTTGTGCCGTTGCCTTAAGCATAGCCAGCACTTGTTCCCATGCCTTAAGCCTAGCCAGCACTTGTGCCCATGCCTTAAGCATAGCCAGCACTTGTGCCGTTGCCTTAAGCCTAGCCAGCACTTGTGCCCATGCCTTATGCCTAGCCAGCAATTGTGCCCATGCCTTAAGCCTTAGCCAGCACTTGTGCCCATGCCTTAAGCCTTAGCCAGCACTTGTGCCCATGCCTTAAGCCTTAGCCAGCACTTGTGCCCATGCCTTAAGCCTTAGCCAGCACTTGTGCCCATGCCTTAAGCCTTAGCCAGCACTTGTGCACATGCCTTAAGCCTTAGCCAGCACTTGTGCCCATGCCTTAAGCGTTAGCCAGCACTTGTGCCCATGCCTTAAGCATAGCCAGCACTTGTGCCCATGCATTAAGCCTAGCCAGCACTTGTGCCCATGCCTTAAGCCTTAGCCAGCACTTGTGCCCATGCCTTAAGCCTTAGCCAGCACTTGTGCCCATGCCTTAAGCCTTAGCCAGCACTTGTGCCCATGCCTTAAGCCTTAGCCAGCACTTGTGCACATGCCTTAAGCCTTAGCCAGCACTTGTGCCCATGCCTTAAGCGTTAGCCAGCACTTGTGCCCATGCCTTAAGCATAGCCAGCACTTGTGCCCATGCATTAAGCCTAGCCAGCACTTGTGCCCATGCCTTAAGCCTTAGCCAGCACTTGTGCCCATGCCTTCAGCTTTAGCCAGCACTTGTGCCCGTGCCTTAAGCTTTAGCCAGCACTTGTGCCCATGCCTTAAGCCTTAGCCAGCACTTGTGCCCATGCCTTAAGCCTTAGCCAGCACTTTTGCCCATGCCTTAAGCCTTAGCCAGCACTTTTGAGCCCCTTGCATGTTTGTTTTTCTGTCATTAGTTACATGATGGTTATGCACACAGGGCAGGCTTTACGCTCTTCGCTCTTGTCCCGTCTGAATGCGCATGCACGACTGTAATTGGGGAAGAAGGCATTACCCATTTACGGAGGACAGACAAGAAGTGCCTGGTCGCTTGGAGCATGGGGTTATGGAGAGGCTCCGCACTGTACAACAAAGGATCTAGTCCTAAATGTCCAAGTACAGAGTAGAGGGGTGAAAGCTAGCTCTTCACCCCTATGGGTGCCTAACCCTTTATGCAAAGAGTGCAAAGAGTTAGCCGTATGCCTTAAGCCTAGCCAGCACTTGTGCCCATGCCTTAACCCTTAGCCAGCACTTATGCCCATGCCTTAAGCCTTAGCCAGCACTTGTGCCCATGCCTTAAGCCTTAGCCAGCACTTGTGCCCATGCCTTAAACCTTAGCCAGCACTTGTGCCCATGCCTTAAACCTTAGCCAGCACTTGTGCCCATACCTTAAGCCTTAGCCAGCACTTGTGCCCATGCCTTAAGCCTTAGCCAGCATTTGTGCCCATGCCTTAAGCCTTAGCCAGCACTTGTGCCCATGCCTTAAGCCTTAGCCAGCACTTGTGCCCATGCCTTAAGCCTTAGCCAGCACTTGTGCCCATGCCTTAAGCCTTAGCCAGCACTTGTGCCCATGCCTTAAGCCTTAGCCAGCACTTGTGCCCATGCCTTATGCCTAGCCAGCACTTGTGCCCATGCCTTATGCCTAGCCAGCACTTGTGCCCATGCCTTATGCCTAGCCAGCACTTGTGCCCATGCCTTGCCTTATGCCTAGCCAGCACTTGTGCCCAGGCCTTAAGCCTAGCCAGCACTTGTGCCCAGGCCTTAAGCCTTAGCCAGCACTAGTGCCCATGCCTTATGCCTAGCCAGCACTTGTGCCCATGCCTTATGCCTAGCCAGCACTTGTGCCCATGCCTTATGCCTAGCCAGCACTTGTGCCCATGCCTTAAGCCTTAGCCAGCACTTGTGCCGATGCCTTAAGCCTTAGCCAGCACTTGTGCCCATGCCTTATGCCTAGCCAGCACTTGTGCCCATGCCTTATGCCTAGCCAGCACTTGTGCCCATGCCTTATGCCTAGCCAGCACTTGTGCCCATGCCTTAAGCCTTAGCCAGCACTTGTGCCCATGCCTTAAGCCTTAGCCAGCACTTGTGCCCATGCCTTAAGCCTTAGCCAGCACTTGTGCCCATGCCTTAAGCCTTAGCCAGCACTTGTGCCCATGTCTTATGCCTAGCCAGCACTTGTGCCCATGCCTTATGCCTAGCCAGCACTTGTGCCCATGCCTTATGCCTAGCCAGCACTTGTGCCCATGCCTTATGCCTAGTCAGCACTTGTGCCCATGCCTTATGCCTAGCCAGCACTTGTGCCCATGCCTTATGCCTAGCCAGCACTTGTGCCCATGCCTTAAGCCTAGCCAGCACTAGCTTGGAGCATGGGGTTATGGAGAGGCTCCGCACTGTACAACAAAGGATCTAGTCCTAAATGTCCAAGTACAGAGTAGAGGGGTGAAAGCTAGCTCTTCACCCCTATGGGTGCCTAACCCTTTATGCAAAGAGTGCAAAGAGTTAGCCGTATGCCTTAAGCCTAGCCAGCACTTGTGCCCATGCCTTAAGCCTTAGCCAGCACTTATGCCCATGCCTTAAGCCTTAGCCAGCACTTGTGCCCATGCCTTAAGCCTTAGCCAGCACTTGTGCCCATGCCTTAAACCTTAGCCAGCACTTGTGCCCATGCCTTAAACCTTAGCCAGCACTTGTGCCCATACCTTAAGCCTTAGCCAGCACTTGTGCCCATGCCTTAAGCCTTAGCCAGCATTTGTGCCCATGCCTTAAGCCTTAGCCAGCACTTGTGCCCATGCCTTAAGCCTTAGCCAGCACTTGTGTCCATGCCTTAAGCCTTAGCCAGCACTTGTACCCATGCCTTAAGCCTTAGCCAGCACTTGTGCCCATGCCTTAAGCCTTAGCCAGCACTTGTGCCCATGCCTTATGCCTAGCCAGCACTTGTGCCCATGCCTTATGCCTAGCCAGCACTTGTGCCCATGCCTTATGCCTAGCCAGCACTTGTGCCCATGCCTTGCCTTATGCCTAGCCAGCACTTGTGCCCAGGCCTTAAGCCTAGCCAGCACTTGTGCCCAGGCCTTAAGCCTTAGCCAGCACTAGTGCCCATGCCTTATGCCTAGCCAGCACTTGTGCCCATGCCTTATGCCTAGCCAGCACTTGTGCCCATGCCTTATGCCTAACCAGCACTTGTGCCCATGCCTTAAGCCTTAGCCAGCACTTGTGCCCATGCCTTAAGCCTTAGCCAGCACTTGTGCCCATGCCTTAAGCCTTAGCCAGCACTTGTGCCCATGCCTTAAGCCTTAGCCAGCACTTGTGCCCATGCCTTAAGCCTTAGCCAGCACTTGTGCCCATGCCTTAAGCCTTAGCCAGCACTTGTGCCCATGCCTTAAGCCTTAGCCAGCACTTGTGCCCATGCCTTAAGCCTTAGCCAGCACTTGTGCCCATGCCTTAAGCCTTAGCCAGCACTTGTGCCCATGCCTTAAGCCTTAGCCAGCACTTGTGCCCATGCCTTAAGCCTTAGCCAGCACTTGTGCCCATGCCTTAAGCGTTAGTTAGCACTTGTGCCCATGCCTTATGCCTAGCCAGCACTTGTGCCCATGCCTTATGCCTAGCCAGCACTTGTGCCCATGCCTTATGCCTAGCCAGAACTTGTGCCCATGCCTTATGCCTAGCCAGCACTTGTGCCCATGCCTTAAGCCTAGCCAGCACTTGTGCCCATGCCTTAAGCATAGCCAGCACTTGTGCCGTTGCCTTAAGCCTAGCCAGCACTTGTGCCCATGCCTTAAGCATAGCCAGCACTTGTGCCGTTGCCTTAAGCCTAGCCAGCACTTGTGCCCATGCCTTAAGCATAGCCAGCACTTGTGCCGTTGCCTTAAGCCTAGCCAGCACTTGTGCCCATGCCTTATGCCTAGCCAGCAATTGTGCCCATGCCTTAAGCCTTAGCCAGCACTTGTGCCCATGCCTTAAGCCTTAGCCAGCACTTGTGCCCATGCCTTAAGCCTTAGCCAGCACTTGTGCCCATGCCTTAAGCCTTAGCCAGCACTTGTGCCCATGCCTTAAGCCTTAGCCAGCACTTGTGCACATGCCTTAAGCCTTAGCCAGCACTTGTGCACATGCCTTAAGCGTTAGCCAGCACTTGTGCCCATGCCTTAAGCATAGCCAGCACTTGTGCCCATGCATTAAGCCTAGCCAGCACTTGTGCCCATGCCTTAAGCCTTAGCCAGCACTTGTGCCCATGCCTTAAGCCTTAGCCAGCACTTGTGCCCATGCCTTAAGCCTTAGCCAGCACTTGTGCCCATGCCTTAAGCCTTAGCCAGCACTTGTGCACATGCCTTAAGCCTTAGCCAGCACTTGTGCCCATGCCTTAAGCGTTAGCCAGCACTTGTGCCCATGCCTTAAGCATAGCCAGCACTTGTGCCCATGCATTAAGCCTAGCCAGCACTTGTGCCCATGCCTTAAGCCTTAGCCAGCACTTGTGCCCATGCCTTAAGCTTTAGCCAGCACTTGTGCCCGTGCCTTAAGCTTTAGCCAGCACTTGTGCCCATGCCTTAAGCCTTAGCCAGCACTTGTGCCCATGCCTTAAGCCTTAGCCAGCACTTTTGCCCATGCCTTAAGCCTTAGCCAGCACTTTTGAGCCCCTTGCATGTTTGTTTTTCTGTCATTAGTTACATGATGGTTATGCACACAGGGCAGGCTTTACGCTCTTCGCTCTTGTCCCGTCTGAATGCGCATGCACGACTGTAATTGGGGAAGAAGGCATTACCCATTTACGGAGGACAGACAAGAAGTGCCTGGTCGCTTGGAGCATGGGGTTATGGAGAGGCTCCGCACTGTACAACAAAGGATCTAGTCCTAAATGTCCAAGTACAGAGTAGAGGGGTGAAAGCTAGCTCTTCACCCCTATGGGTGCCTAACCCTTTATGCAAAGAGTGCAAAGAGTTAGCCGTATGCCTTAAGCCTAGCCAGCACTTGTGCCCATGCCTTAACCCTTAGCCAGCACTTATGCCCATGCCTTAAGCCTTAGCCAGCACTTGTGCCCATGCCTTAAGCCTTAGCCAGCACTTGTGCACATGCCTTAAGCCTTAGCCAGCACTTGTGCCCATGCCTTAAGCGTTAGCCAGCACTTGTGCCCATGCCTTAAGCATAGCCAGCACTTGTGCCCATGCATTAAGCCTAGCCAGCACTTGTGCCCATGCCTTAAGCCTTAGCCAGCACTTGTGCCCATGCCTTAAGCTTTAGCCAGCACTTGTGCCCGTGCCTTAAGATTTAGCCAGCACTTGTGCCCATGCCTTAAGCCTTAGCCAGCACTTGTGCCCATGCCTTAAGCCTTAGCCAGCACTTGTGCCCATGCCTTAAGCCTTAGCCAGCACTTGTGCCCATGCCTTAAGCCTTAGCCAGCACTTATGCCCATGCCTTAAGCCTTAGCCAGCACTTGTGCCCATGCCTTAAGCCTTAGCCAGCACTTGTGCCCATGCCTTAAGCCTTAGCCAGCACTTGTGCCCATGCCTTAAGCCTTAGCCAGCACTTGTGCACATGCCTTAAGCCTTAGCCAGCACTTGTGCCCATGCCTTAAGCGTTAGCCAGCACTTGTGCCCATGCCTTAAGCATAGCCAGCACTTGTGCCGTTGCCTTAAGCCTAGCCAGCACTTGTACCCATGCCTTAAGCCTAGCCAGCACTTGTGCCCATGCCTTAAGCCTTAGCCAGCACTTGTGCCCATGCCTTAAGCCTTAGCCAGCACTTGTGCCCATGCCTTAAGCCTTAGCCAGCACTTGTGCCCATGCCTTAAGCCTTAGCCAGCACTTGTGCCCATGCCTTAAGCCTTAGCCAGCACTTGTGCCCATGCCTTAAGCCTTAGCCAGCACTTGTGCACATGCCTTAAGCCTTAGCCAGCACTTGTGCCCATGCCTTAAGCGTTAGCCAGCACTTGTGCCCATGCCTTAAGCATAGCCAGCACTTGTGCCGTTGCCTTAAGCCTAGCCAGCACTTGTACCCATGCCTTAAGCCTAGCCAGCACTTGTGCCCATGCCTTAAGCCTTAGCCAGCACTTGTGCCCATGCCTTAAGCCTTAGCCAGCACTTGTACCCATGCCTTAAGCCTTAGCCAGCACTTGTGCCCATGCCTTAAGCCTTAGCCAGCACTTGTGCCCATGCCTTATGCCTAGCCAGCACTTGTGCCCATGCCTTATGCCTAGCCAGCACTTGTGCCCATGCCTTATGCCTAGCCAGCACTTGTGCCCATGCCTTGCCTTATGCCTAGCCAGCACTTGTGCCCAGGCCTTAAGCCTAGCCAGCACTTGTGCCCAGGCCTTAAGCCTTAGCCAGCACTAGTGCCCATGCCTTATGCCTAGCCAGCACTTGTGCCCATGCCTTATGCCTAGCCAGCACTTGTGCCCATGCCTTATGCCTAGCCAGCACTTGTGCCCATGCCTTGCCTTATGCCTAGCCAGCACTTGTGCCCAGGCCTTAAGCCTAGCCAGCACTTGTGCCCAGGCCTTAAGCCTTAGCCAGCACTAGTGCCCATGCCTTATGCCTAGCCAGCAATTGTGCCCATGCCTTAAGCCTTAGCCAGCACTTGTGCCCATGCCTTAAGCCTTAGCCAGCACTTGTGCCCATGCCTTAAGCCTTAGCCAGCACTTGTGCCCATGCCTTAAGCCTTAGCCAGCACTTGTGCCCATGCCTTAAGCGTTAGTTAGCACTTGTGCCCATGCCTTATGCCTAGCCAGCACTTGTGCCCATGCCTTATGCCTAGCCAGCACTTGTGCCCATGCCTTATGCCTAGCCAGAACTTGTGCCCATGCCTTATGCCTAGCCAGCACTTGTGCCCATGCCTTAAGCCTTAGCCAGCACTTGTGCCCATGCCTTAGCCAGCACTTGTGCCCATGCCTTAGCCAGCACTTGTGCCCATACCTTAAGCCTTAGCCAGCACTTTTGCCCATGCCTTGAGCCTTAGCCAGCACTTTTGAGCCCCTTGCATGTTTGTTTTTCTGTCTTTAGTTACATGATGGTTATGCACACAGGGCAGGCTTTACACTCTTCGCTCTTGTCCCGTCTGAATGCGCATGCACGACTGTAATTGGGGAAGAAGGCATTACCCATTTACGGAGGACAGACAAGAAGTGCCTGGTCGCTTGGAGCATGGGGTTATGGAGAGGCTCCGCACTGTACAACAAAGGATCTAGTCCTAAATGTCCAAGTACAGAGTAGAGGGGTGAAAGCTAGCTCTTCACCCCTATGGGTGCCTAACCCTTTATGCAAAGAGTGCAAAGAGTTAGCCGTATGCCTTAAGCCTAGCCAGCACTTGTGCCCATGCCTTAAGCCTTAGCCAGCACTTATGCCCATGCCTTAAGCCTTAGCCAGCACTTGTGCCCATGCCTTAAGCCTTAGCCAGCACTTGTGCCCATGCCTTAAACCTTAGCCAGCACTTGTGCCCATGCCTTAAACCTTAGCCAGCACTTGTGCCCATACCTTAAGCCTTAGCCAGCACTTGTGCCCATGCCTTAAGCCTTAGCCAGCATTTGTGCCCATGCCTTAAGCCTTAGCCAGCACTTGTGCCCATGCCTTAAGCCTTAGCCAGCACTTGTGTCCATGCCTTAAGCCTTAGCCAGCACTTGTACCCATGCCTTAAGCCTTAGCCAGCACTTGTGCCCATGCCTTAAGCCTTAGCCAGCACTTGTGCCCATGCCTTATGCCTAGCCAGCACTTGTGCCCATGCCTTATGCCTAGCCAGCACTTGTGCCCATGCCTTATGCCTAGCCAGCACTTGTGCCCATGCCTTGCCTTATGCCTAGCCAGCACTTGTGCCCAGGCCTTAAGCCTAGCCAGCACTTGTGCCCAGGCCTTAAGCCTTAGCCAGCACTAGTGCCCATGCCTTATGCCTAGCCAGCACTTGTGCCCATGCCTTATGCCTAGCCAGCACTTGTGCCCATGCCTTATGCCTAACCAGCACTTGTGCCCATGCCTTAAGCCTTAGCCAGCACTTGTGCCCATGCCTTAAGCCTTAGCCAGCACTTGTGCCCATGCCTTAAGCCTTAGCCAGCACTTGTGCCCATGCCTTAAGCCTTAGCCAGCACTTGTGCCCATGCCTTAAGCCTTAGCGAGCACTTGTGCCCATGCCTTAAGCCTTAGCCAGCACTTGTGCCCATGCCTTAAGCCTTAGCCAGCACTTGTGCCCATGCCTTAAGCCTTAGCCAGCACTTGTGCCCATGCCTTAAGCCTTAGCCAGCACTTGTGCCCATGCCTTAAGCCTTAGCCAGCACTTGTGCCCATGCCTTAAGCCTTAGCCAGCACTTGTGCCCATGCCTTAAGCGTTAGCCAGCACTTGTGCCCATGCCTTATGCCTAGCCAGCACTTGTGCCCATGCCTTATGCCTAGCCAGCACTTGTGCCCATGCCTTATGCCTAGCCAGAACTTGTGCCCATGCCTTATGCCTAGCCAGCACTTGTGCCCATGCCTTAAGCCTAGCCAGCACTTGTGCCCATGCCTTAAGCATAGCCAGCACTTGTGCCGTTGCCTTAAGCCTAGCCAGCACTTGTGCCCATGCCTTAAGCCTTAGCCAGCACATGTGCCCATGCCTTAAGCCTTAGCCAGCACTTGTGCCCATGCCTTAAGCCTTAGCCAGCACTTGTGGCCATGCCTTAAGCCTTAGCCAGCACTTGTGCCCATGCCTTAAGCCTTAGCCAGCACTTGTGCACATGCCTTAAGCCTTAGCCAGCACTTGTGCCCATGCCTTAAGCGTTAGCCAGCACTTGTGCCCATGCCTTAAGCATAGCCAGCACTTGTGCCGTTGCCTTAAGCCTAGCCAGCACTTGTACCCATGCCTTAAGCCTAGCCAGCACTTGTGCCCATGCCTTAAGCCTTAGCCAGCACTTGTGCCCATGCCTTAAGCCTTAGCCAGCACTTGTGCCCATGCCTTAAGCCTTAGCCAGCACTTGTGCCCATGCCTTAAGCCTTAGCCAGCACTTGTGCCCATGCCTTAAGCCTTAGCCAGCACTTTTGCCCATGCCTTAAGCCTTAGCCAGCACTTTTGAGCCCCTTGCATGTTTGTTTTTCTGTCTTTAGTTACATGATGGTTATGCACACAGGGCAGGCTTTACGCTCTTCGCTCTTGTCCCGTCTGAATGCGCATGCACGACTGTAATTGGGGAAGAAGGCATTACCCATTTACGGAGGACAGACAAGAAGTGCCTGGTCGCTTGGAGCATGGGGTTATGGAGAGGCTCCGCACTGTACAACAAAGGATCTAGTCCTAAATGTCCAAGTACAGAGTAGAGGGGTGAAAGCTAGCTCTTCACCCCTATGGGTGCCTAACCCTTTATGCAAAGAGTGCAAAGAGTTAGCCGTATGCCTTAAGCCTAGCCAGCACTTGTGCCCATGCCTTAAGCCTTAGCCAGCACTTATGCCCATGCCTTAAGCCTTAGCCAGCACTTGTGCCCATGCCTTAAGCCTTAGCCAGCACTTGTGCCCATGCCTTAAGCCTTAGCCAGCACTTGTGCCCATGCCTTAAGCCTTAGCCAGCACTTGTGCACATGCCTTAAGCCTTAGCCAGCACTTGTGCCCATGCCTTAAGCGTTAGCCAGCACTTGTGCCCATGCCTTAAGCATAGCCAGCACTTGTGCCGTTGCCTTAAGCCTAGCCAGCACTTGAACCCATGCCTTAAGCCTAGCCAGCACTTGTGCCCATGCCTTAAGCCTTAGCCAGCACTTGTGCCCATGCCTTAAGCCTTAGCCAGCACTTGTGCCCATGCCTTAAGCCTTAGCCAGCACTTGTGCCCATGCCTTAAGCCTTAGCCAGCACTTGTGCCCATGCCTTAAGCCTTAGCCAGCACTTGTGCCCATGCCTTAAGCCTTAGCCAGCACTTGTGCACATGCCTTAAGCCTTAGCCAGCACTTGTGCCCATGCCTTAAGCGTTAGCCAGCACTTGTGCCCATGCCTTAAGCATAGCCAGCACTTGTGCCGTTGCCTTAAGCCTAGCCAGCACTTGTACCCATGCCTTAAGCCTAGCCAGCACTTGTGCCCATGCCTTAAGCCTTAGCCAGCACTTGTGCCCATGCCTTAAGCCTTAGCCAGCACTTGTGCCCATGCCTTAAGCCTTAGCCAGCACTTGTGCCCATGCCTTAAGCCTTAGCCAGCACTTGTACCCATGCCTTAAGCCTTAGCCAGCACTTGTGCCCATGCCTTAAGCCTTAGCCAGCACTTGTGCCCATGCCTTATGCCTAGCCAGCACTTGTGCCCATGCCTTATGCCTAGCCAGCACTTGTGCCCATGCCTTATGCCTAGCCAGCACTTGTGCCCATGCCTTGCCTTATGCCTAGCCAGCACTTGTGCCCAGGCCTTAAGCCTAGCCAGCACTTGTGCCGTTGCCTTAAGCATAGCCAGCACTTGTGCCGTTGCCTTAAGCATAGCCAGCACTTGTTCCCATGCCTTAAGCCTAGCCAGCACTTGTGCCGTTGCCTTAAGCATAGCCAGCACTTGTTCCCATGCCTTAAGCCTAGCCAGCACTTGTGCCCATGCCTTAAGCATAGCCAGCACTTGTGCCGTTGCCTTAAGCCTAGCCAGCACTTGTGCCCATGCCTTATGCCTAGCCAGCAATTGTGCCCATGCCTTAAGCCTTAGCCAGCACTTGTGCCCATGCCTTAAGCCTTAGCCAGCACTTGTGCCCATGCCTTAAGCCTTAGCCAGCACTTGTGCCCATGCCTTAAGCCTTAGCCAGCACTTGTGCCCATGCCTTAAGCCTTAGCCAGCACTTGTGCACATGCCTTAAGCCTTAGCCAGCACTTGTGCCCATGCCTTAAGCGTTAGCCAGCACTTGTGCCCATGCCTTAAGCATAGCCAGCACTTGTGCCCATGCATTAAGCCTAGCCAGCACTTGTGCCCATGCCTTAAGCCTTAGCCAGCACTTGTGCCCATGCCTTAAGCCTTAGCCAGCACTTGTGCCCATGCCTTAAGCCTTAGCCAGCACTTGTGCCCATGCCTTAAGCCTTAGCCAGCACTTGTGCACATGCCTTAAGCCTTAGCCAGCACTTGTGCCCATGCCTTAAGCGTTAGCCAGCACTTGTGCCCATGCCTTAAGCATAGCCAGCACTTGTGCCCATGCATTAAGCCTAGCCAGCACTTGTGCCCATGCCTTAAGCCTTAGCCAGCACTTGTGCCCATGCCTTCAGCTTTAGCCAGCACTTGTGCCCGTGCCTTAAGCTTTAGCCAGCACTTGTGCCCATGCCTTAAGCCTTAGCCAGCACTTGTGCCCATGCCTTAAGCCTTAGCCAGCACTTTTGCCCATGCCTTAAGCCTTAGCCAGCACTTTTGAGCCCCTTGCATGTTTGTTTTTCTGTCATTAGTTACATGATGGTTATGCACACAGGGCAGGCTTTACGCTCTTCGCTCTTGTCCCGTCTGAATGCGCATGCACGACTGTAATTGGGGAAGAAGGCATTACCCATTTACGGAGGACAGACAAGAAGTGCCTGGTCGCTTGGAGCATGGGGTTATGGAGAGGCTCCGCACTGTACAACAAAGGATCTAGTCCTAAATGTCCAAGTACAGAGTAGAGGGGTGAAAGCTAGCTCTTCACCCCTATGGGTGCCTAACCCTTTATGCAAAGAGTGCAAAGAGTTAGCCGTATGCCTTAAGCCTAGCCAGCACTTGTGCCCATGCCTTAACCCTTAGCCAGCACTTATGCCCATGCCTTAAGCCTTAGCCAGCACTTGTGCCCATGCCTTAAGCCTTAGCCAGCACTTGTGCCCATGCCTTAAACCTTAGCCAGCACTTGTGCCCATGCCTTAAACCTTAGCCAGCACTTGTGCCCATACCTTAAGCCTTAGCCAGCACTTGTGCCCATGCCTTAAGCCTTAGCCAGCATTTGTGCCCATGCCTTAAGCCTTAGCCAGCACTTGTGCCCATGCCTTAAGCCTTAGCCAGCACTTGTGCCCATGCCTTAAGCCTTAGCCAGCACTTGTGCCCATGCCTTAAGCCTTAGCCAGCACTTGTGCCCATGCCTTAAGCCTTAGCCAGCACTTGTGCCCATGCCTTATGCCTAGCCAGCACTTGTGCCCATGCCTTATGCCTAGCCAGCACTTGTGCCCATGCCTTATGCCTAGCCAGCACTTGTGCCCATGCCTTGCCTTATGCCTAGCCAGCACTTGTGCCCAGGCCTTAAGCCTAGCCAGCACTTGTGCCCAGGCCTTAAGCCTTAGCCAGCACTAGTGCCCATGCCTTATGCCTAGCCAGCACTTGTGCCCATGCCTTATGCCTAGCCAGCACTTGTGCCCATGCCTTATGCCTAGCCAGCACTTGTGCCCATGCCTTAAGCCTTAGCCAGCACTTGTGCCGATGCCTTAAGCCTTAGCCAGCACTTGTGCCCATGCCTTATGCCTAGCCAGCACTTGTGCCCATGCCTTATGCCTAGCCAGCACTTGTGCCCATGCCTTATGCCTAGCCAGCACTTGTGCCCATGCCTTAAGCCTTAGCCAGCACTTGTGCCCATGCCTTAAGCCTTAGCCAGCACTTGTGCCCATGCCTTAAGCCTTAGCCAGCACTTGTGCCCATGCCTTAAGCCTTAGCCAGCACTTGTGCCCATGTCTTATGCCTAGCCAGCACTTGTGCCCATGCCTTATGCCTAGCCAGCACTTGTGCCCATGCCTTATGCCTAGCCAGCACTTGTGCCCATGCCTTATGCCTAGTCAGCACTTGTGCCCATGCCTTATGCCTAGCCAGCACTTGTGCCCATGCCTTATGCCTAGCCAGCACTTGTGCCCATGCCTTAAGCCTAGCCAGCACTAGCTTGGAGCATGGGGTTATGGAGAGGCTCCGCACTGTACAACAAAGGATCTAGTCCTAAATGTCCAAGTACAGAGTAGAGGGGTGAAAGCTAGCTCTTCACCCCTATGGGTGCCTAACCCTTTATGCAAAGAGTGCAAAGAGTTAGCCGTATGCCTTAAGCCTAGCCAGCACTTGTGCCCATGCCTTAAGCCTTAGCCAGCACTTATGCCCATGCCTTAAGCCTTAGCCAGCACTTGTGCCCATGCCTTAAGCCTTAGCCAGCACTTGTGCCCATGCCTTAAACCTTAGCCAGCACTTGTGCCCATGCCTTAAACCTTAGCCAGCACTTGTGCCCATACCTTAAGCCTTAGCCAGCACTTGTGCCCATGCCTTAAGCCTTAGCCAGCATTTGTGCCCATGCCTTAAGCCTTAGCCAGCACTTGTGCCCATGCCTTAAGCCTTAGCCAGCACTTGTGTCCATGCCTTAAGCCTTAGCCAGCACTTGTACCCATGCCTTAAGCCTTAGCCAGCACTTGTGCCCATGCCTTAAGCCTTAGCCAGCACTTGTGCCCATGCCTTATGCCTAGCCAGCACTTGTGCCCATGCCTTATGCCTAGCCAGCACTTGTGCCCATGCCTTATGCCTAGCCAGCACTTGTGCCCATGCCTTGCCTTATGCCTAGCCAGCACTTGTGCCCAGGCCTTAAGCCTAGCCAGCACTTGTGCCCAGGCCTTAAGCCTTAGCCAGCACTAGTGCCCATGCCTTATGCCTAGCCAGCACTTGTGCCCATGCCTTATGCCTAGCCAGCACTTGTGCCCATGCCTTATGCCTAACCAGCACTTGTGCCCATGCCTTAAGCCTTAGCCAGCACTTGTGCCCATGCCTTAAGCCTTAGCCAGCACTTGTGCCCATGCCTTAAGCCTTAGCCAGCACTTGTGCCCATGCCTTAAGCCTTAGCCAGCACTTGTGCCCATGCCTTAAGCCTTAGCCAGCACTTGTGCCCATGCCTTAAGCCTTAGCCAGCACTTGTGCCCATGCCTTAAGCCTTAGCCAGCACTTGTGCCCATGCCTTAAGCCTTAGCCAGCACTTGTGCCCATGCCTTAAGCCTTAGCCAGCACTTGTGCCCATGCCTTAAGCCTTAGCCAGCACTTGTGCCCATGCCTTAAGCCTTAGCCAGCACTTGTGCCCATGCCTTAAGCGTTAGTTAGCACTTGTGCCCATGCCTTATGCCTAGCCAGCACTTGTGCCCATGCCTTATGCCTAGCCAGCACTTGTGCCCATGCCTTATGCCTAGCCAGAACTTGTGCCCATGCCTTATGCCTAGCCAGCACTTGTGCCCATGCCTTAAGCCTAGCCAGCACTTGTGCCCATGCCTTAAGCATAGCCAGCACTTGTGCCGTTGCCTTAAGCCTAGCCAGCACTTGTGCCCATGCCTTAAGCATAGCCAGCACTTGTGCCGTTGCCTTAAGCCTAGCCAGCACTTGTGCCCATGCCTTAAGCATAGCCAGCACTTGTGCCGTTGCCTTAAGCCTAGCCAGCACTTGTGCCCATGCCTTATGCCTAGCCAGCAATTGTGCCCATGCCTTAAGCCTTAGCCAGCACTTGTGCCCATGCCTTAAGCCTTAGCCAGCACTTGTGCCCATGCCTTAAGCCTTAGCCAGCACTTGTGCCCATGCCTTAAGCCTTAGCCAGCACTTGTGCCCATGCCTTAAGCCTTAGCCAGCACTTGTGCACATGCCTTAAGCCTTAGCCAGCACTTGTGCCCATGCCTTAAGCGTTAGCCAGCACTTGTGCCCATGCCTTAAGCATAGCCAGCACTTGTGCCCATGCATTAAGCCTAGCCAGCACTTGTGCCCATGCCTTAAGCCTTAGCCAGCACTTGTGCCCATGCCTTAAGCCTTAGCCAGCACTTGTGCCCATGCCTTAAGCCTTAGCCAGCACTTGTGCCCATGCCTTAAGCCTTAGCCAGCACTTGTGCACATGCCTTAAGCCTTAGCCAGCACTTGTGCCCATGCCTTAAGCGTTAGCCAGCACTTGTGCCCATGCCTTAAGCATAGCCAGCACTTGTGCCCATGCATTAAGCCTAGCCAGCACTTGTGCCCATGCCTTAAGCCTTAGCCAGCACTTGTGCCCATGCCTTAAGCTTTAGCCAGCACTTGTGCCCGTGCCTTAAGCTTTAGCCAGCACTTGTGCCCATGCCTTAAGCCTTAGCCAGCACTTGTGCCCATGCCTTAAGCCTTAGCCAGCACTTTTGCCCATGCCTTAAGCCTTAGCCAGCACTTTTGAGCCCCTTGCATGTTTGTTTTTCTGTCATTAGTTACATGATGGTTATGCACACAGGGCAGGCTTTACGCTCTTCGCTCTTGTCCCGTCTGAATGCGCATGCACGACTGTAATTGGGGAAGAAGGCATTACCCATTTACGGAGGACAGACAAGAAGTGCCTGGTCGCTTGGAGCATGGGGTTATGGAGAGGCTCCGCACTGTACAACAAAGGATCTAGTCCTAAATGTCCAAGTACAGAGTAGAGGGGTGAAAGCTAGCTCTTCACCCCTATGGGTGCCTAACCCTTTATGCAAAGAGTGCAAAGAGTTAGCCGTATGCCTTAAGCCTAGCCAGCACTTGTGCCCATGCCTTAACCCTTAGCCAGCACTTATGCCCATGCCTTAAGCCTTAGCCAGCACTTGTGCCCATGCCTTAAGCCTTAGCCAGCACTTGTGCACATGCCTTAAGCCTTAGCCAGCACTTGTGCCCATGCCTTAAGCGTTAGCCAGCACTTGTGCCCATGCCTTAAGCATAGCCAGCACTTGTGCCCATGCATTAAGCCTAGCCAGCACTTGTGCCCATGCCTTAAGCCTTAGCCAGCACTTGTGCCCATGCCTTAAGCTTTAGCCAGCACTTGTGCCCGTGCCTTAAGCTTTAGCCAGCACTTGTGCCCATGCCTTAAGCCTTAGCCAGCACTTGTGCCCATGCCTTAAGCCTTAGCCAGCACTTGTGCCCATGCCTTAAGCCTTAGCCAGCACTTGTGCCCATGCCTTAAGCCTTAGCCAGCACTTATGCCCATGCCTTAAGCCTTAGCCAGCACTTGTGCCCATGCCTTAAGCCTTAGCCAGCACTTGTGCCCATGCCTTAAGCCTTAGCCAGCACTTGTGCCCATGCCTTAAGCCTTAGCCAGCACTTGTGCACATGCCTTAAGCCTTAGCCAGCACTTGTGCCCATGCCTTAAGCGTTAGCCAGCACTTGTGCCCATGCCTTAAGCATAGCCAGCACTTGTGCCGTTGCCTTAAGCCTAGCCAGCACTTGTACCCATGCCTTAAGCCTAGCCAGCACTTGTGCCCATGCCTTAAGCCTTAGCCAGCACTTGTGCCCATGCCTTAAGCCTTAGCCAGCACTTGTGCCCATGCCTTAAGCCTTAGCCAGCACTTGTGCCCATGCCTTAAGCCTTAGCCAGCACTTGTGCCCATGCCTTAAGCCTTAGCCAGCACTTGTGCCCATGCCTTAAGCCTTAGCCAGCACTTGTGCACATGCCTTAAGCCTTAGCCAGCACTTGTGCCCATGCCTTAAGCGTTAGCCAGCACTTGTGCCCATGCCTTAAGCATAGCCAGCACTTGTGCCGTTGCCTTAAGCCTAGCCAGCACTTGTACCCATGCCTTAAGCCTAGCCAGCACTTGTGCCCATGCCTTAAGCCTTAGCCAGCACTTGTGCCCATGCCTTAAGCCTTAGCCAGCACTTGTACCCATGCCTTAAGCCTTAGCCAGCACTTGTGCCCATGCCTTAAGCCTTAGCCAGCACTTGTGCCCATGCCTTATGCCTAGCCAGCACTTGTGCCCATGCCTTATGCCTAGCCAGCACTTGTGCCCATGCCTTATGCCTAGCCAGCACTTGTGCCCATGCCTTGCCTTATGCCTAGCCAGCACTTGTGCCCAGGCCTTAAGCCTAGCCAGCACTTGTGCCCAGGCCTTAAGCCTTAGCCAGCACTAGTGCCCATGCCTTATGCCTAGCCAGCACTTGTGCCCATGCCTTATGCCTAGCCAGCACTTGTGCCCATGCCTTATGCCTAGCCAGCACTTGTGCCCATGCCTTGCCTTATGCCTAGCCAGCACTTGTGCCCAGGCCTTAAGCCTAGCCAGCACTTGTGCCCAGGCCTTAAGCCTTAGCCAGCACTAGTGCCCATGCCTTATGCCTAGCCAGCAATTGTGCCCATGCCTTAAGCCTTAGCCAGCACTTGTGCCCATGCCTTAAGCCTTAGCCAGCACTTGTGCCCATGCCTTAAGCCTTAGCCAGCACTTGTGCCCATGCCTTAAGCCTTAGCCAGCACTTGTGCCCATGCCTTAAGCGTTAGTTAGCACTTGTGCCCATGCCTTATGCCTAGCCAGCACTTGTGCCCATGCCTTATGCCTAGCCAGCACTTGTGCCCATGCCTTATGCCTAGCCAGAACTTGTGCCCATGCCTTATGCCTAGCCAGCACTTGTGCCCATGCCTTAAGCCTAGCCAGCACTTGTGCCCATGCCTTAAGCATAGCCAGCACTTGTGCCGTTGCCTTAAGCCTAGCCAGCACTTGTGCCCATGCCTTAAGCATAGCCAGCACTTGTGCCGTTGCCTTAAGCCTAGCCAGCACTTGTGCCCATGCCTTAAGCATAGCCAGCACTTGTGCCGTTGCCTTAAGCCTAGCCAGCACTTGTGCCCATGCCTTATGCCTAGCCAGCAATTGTGCCCATGCCTTAAGCCTTAGCCAGCACTTGTGCCCATGCCTTAAGCCTTAGCCAGCACTTGTGCCCATGCCTTAAGCCTTAGCCAGCACTTGTGCCCATGCCTTAAGCCTTAGCCAGCACTTGTGCCCATGCCTTAAGCCTTAGCCAGCACTTGTGCACATGCCTTAAGCCTTAGCCAGCACTTGTGCCCATGCCTTAAGCGTTAGCCAGCACTTGTGCCCATGCCTTAAGCATAGCCAGCACTTGTGCCCATGCATTAAGCCTAGCCAGCACTTGTGCCCATGCCTTAAGCCTTAGCCAGCACTTGTGCCCATGCCTTAAGCCTTAGCCAGCACTTGTGCCCATGCCTTAAGCGTTAGTTAGCACTTGTGCCCATGCCTTATGCCTAGCCAGCACTTGTGCCCATGCCTTATGCCTAGCCAGCACTTGTGCCCATGCCTTATGCCTAGCCAGAACTTGTGCCCATGCCTTATGCCTAGCCAGCACTTGTGCCCATGCCTTAAGCCTAGCCAGCACTTGTGCCCATGCCTTAAGCATAGCCAGCACTTGTGCCGTTGCCTTAAGCCTAGCCAGCACTTGTGCCCATGCCTTAAGCATAGCCAGCACTTGTGCCGTTGCCTTAAGCCTAGCCAGCACTTGTGCCCATGCCTTAAGCATAGCCAGCACTTGTGCCGTTGCCTTAAGCCTAGCCAGCACTTGTGCCCATGCCTTATGCCTAGCCAGCAATTGTGCCCATGCCTTAAGCCTTAGCCAGCACTTGTGCCCATGCCTTAAGCCTTAGCCAGCACTTGTGCCCATGCCTTAAGCCTTAGCCAGCACTTGTGCCCATGCCTTAAGCCTTAGCCAGCACTTGTGCCCATGCCTTAAGCCTTAGCCAGCACTTGTGCACATGCCTTAAGCCTTAGCCAGCACTTGTGCCCATGCCTTAAGCGTTAGCCAGCACTTGTGCCCATGCCTTAAGCATAGCCAGCACTTGTGCCCATGCATTAAGCCTAGCCAGCACTTGTGCCCATGCCTTAAGCCTTAGCCAGCACTTGTGCCCATGCCTTAAGCGTTAGTTAGCACTTGTGCCCATGCCTTATGCCTAGCCAGCACTTGTGCCCATGCCTTATGCCTAGCCAGCACTTGTGCCCATGCCTTATGCCTAGCCAGAACTTGTGCCCATGCCTTATGCCTAGCCAGCACTTGTGCCCATGCCTTAAGCCTAGCCAGCACTTGTGCCCATGCCTTAAGCATAGCCAGCACTTGTGCCGTTGCCTTAAGCCTAGCCAGCACTTGTGCCCATGCCTTAAGCATAGCCAGCACTTGTGCCGTTGCCTTAAGCCTAGCCAGCACTTGTGCCCATGCCTTAAGCATAGCCAGCACTTGTGCCGTTGCCTTAAGCCTAGCCAGCACTTGTGCCCATGCCTTATGCCTAGCCAGCAATTGTGCCCATGCCTTAAGCCTTAGCCAGCACTTGTGCCCATGCCTTAAGCCTTAGCCAGCACTTGTGCCCATGCCTTAAGCCTTAGCCAGCACTTGTGCCCATGCCTTAAGCCTTAGCCAGCACTTGTGCCCATGCCTTAAGCCTTAGCCAGCACTTGTGCACATGCCTTAAGCCTTAGCCAGCACTTGTGCCCATGCCTTAAGCGTTAGCCAGCACTTGTGCCCATGCCTTAAGCATAGCCAGCACTTGTGCCCATGCATTAAGCCTAGCCAGCACTTGTGCCCATGCCTTAAGCCTTAGCCAGCACTTGTGCCCATGCCTTAAGCCTTAGCCAGCACTTGTGCCCATGCCTTAAGCCTTAGCCAGCACTTGTGCCCATGCCTTAAGCCTTAGCCAGCACTTGTGCACATGCCTTAAGCCTTAGCCAGCACTTGTGCCCATGCCTTAAGCGTTAGCCAGCACTTGTGCCCATGCCTTAAGCATAGCCAGCACTTGTGCCCATGCATTAAGCCTAGCCAGCACTTGTGCCCATGCCTTAAGCCTTAGCCAGCACTTGTGCCCATGCCTTAAGCTTTAGCCAGCACTTGTGCCCGTGCCTTAAGCTTTAGCCAGCACTTGTGCCCATGCCTTAAGCCTTAGCCAGCACTTGTGCCCATGCCTTAAGCCTTAGCCAGCACTTTTGCCCATGCCTTAAGCCTTAGCCAGCACTTTTGAGCCCCTTGCATGTTTGTTTTTCTGTCATTAGTTACATGATGGTTATGCACACAGGGCAGGCTTTACGCTCTTCGCTCTTGTCCCGTCTGAATGCGCATGCACGACTGTAATTGGGGAAGAAGGCATTACCCATTTACGGAGGACAGACAAGAAGTGCCTGGTCGCTTGGAGCATGGGGTTATGGAGAGGCTCCGCACTGTACAACAAAGGATCTAGTCCTAAATGTCCAAGTACAGAGTAGAGGGGTGAAAGCTAGCTCTTCACCCCTATGGGTGCCTAACCCTTTATGCAAAGAGTGCAAAGAGTTAGCCGTATGCCTTAAGCCTAGCCAGCACTTGTGCCCATGCCTTAACCCTTAGCCAGCACTTATGCCCATGCCTTAAGCCTTAGCCAGCACTTGTGCCCATGCCTTAAGCCTTAGCCAGCACTTGTGCACATGCCTTAAGCCTTAGCCAGCACTTGTGCCCATGCCTTAAGCGTTAGCCAGCACTTGTGCCCATGCCTTAAGCATAGCCAGCACTTGTGCCCATGCATTAAGCCTAGCCAGCACTTGTGCCCATGCCTTAAGCCTTAGCCAGCACTTGTGCCCATGCCTTAAGCTTTAGCCAGCACTTGTGCCCGTGCCTTAAGCTTTAGCCAGCACTTGTGCCCATGCCTTAAGCCTTAGCCAGCACTTGTGCCCATGCCTTAAGCCTTAGCCAGCACTTGTGCCCATGCCTTAAGCCTTAGCCAGCACTTGTGCCCATGCCTTAAGCCTTAGCCAGCACTTATGCCCATGCCTTAAGCCTTAGCCAGCACTTGTGCCCATGCCTTAAGCCTTAGCCAGCACTTGTGCCCATGCCTTAAGCCTTAGCCAGCACTTGTGCCCATGCCTTAAGCCTTAGCCAGCACTTGTGCACATGCCTTAAGCCTTAGCCAGCACTTGTGCCCATGCCTTAAGCGTTAGCCAGCACTTGTGCCCATGCCTTAAGCATAGCCAGCACTTGTGCCGTTGCCTTAAGCCTAGCCAGCACTTGTACCCATGCCTTAAGCCTAGCCAGCACTTGTGCCCATGCCTTAAGCCTTAGCCAGCACTTGTGCCCATGCCTTAAGCCTTAGCCAGCACTTGTGCCCATGCCTTAAGCCTTAGCCAGCACTTGTGCCCATGCCTTAAGCCTTAGCCAGCACTTGTGCCCATGCCTTAAGCCTTAGCCAGCACTTGTGCCCATGCCTTAAGCCTTAGCCAGCACTTGTGCACATGCCTTAAGCCTTAGCCAGCACTTGTGCCCATGCCTTAAGCGTTAGCCAGCACTTGTGCCCATGCCTTAAGCATAGCCAGCACTTGTGCCGTTGCCTTAAGCCTAGCCAGCACTTGTACCCATGCCTTAAGCCTAGCCAGCACTTGTGCCCATGCCTTAAGCCTTAGCCAGCACTTGTGCCCATGCCTTAAGCCTTAGCCAGCACTTGTACCCATGCCTTAAGCCTTAGCCAGCACTTGTGCCCATGCCTTAAGCCTTAGCCAGCACTTGTGCCCATGCCTTATGCCTAGCCAGCACTTGTGCCCATGCCTTATGCCTAGCCAGCACTTGTGCCCATGCCTTATGCCTAGCCAGCACTTGTGCCCATGCCTTGCCTTATGCCTAGCCAGCACTTGTGCCCAGGCCTTAAGCCTAGCCAGCACTTGTGCCCAGGCCTTAAGCCTTAGCCAGCACTAGTGCCCATGCCTTATGCCTAGCCAGCACTTGTGCCCATGCCTTATGCCTAGCCAGCACTTGTGCCCATGCCTTATGCCTAACCAGCACTTGTGCCCATGCCTTAAGCCTTAGCCAGCACTTGTGCCCATGCCTTAAGCCTTAGCCAGCACTTGTGCCCATGCCTTAAGCGTTAGCCAGCACTTGTGCCCATGCCTTATGCCTAGCCAGCACTTGTGCCCATGCCTTAAGCCTTAGCCAGCACTTGTGCCCATGCCTTAAGCCTAGCCAGCACTTGTGCCGTTGCCTTAAGCATAGCCAGCACTTGTTCCCATGCCTTAAGCCTAGCCAGCACTTGTGCCCATGCCTTAAGCATAGCCAGCACTTGTGCCGTTGCCTTAAGCCTAGCCAGCACTTGTGCCCATGCCTTATGCCTAGCCAGCAATTGTGCCCATGCCTTAAGCCTTAGCCAGCACTTGTGCCCATGCCTTAAGCCTTAGCTAGCACTTGTGGCCATGCCTTAAGCCTTAGCCAGCACTTGTGCCCATGCCTTAAGCCTTAGCCAGCACTTGTGCACATGCCTTAAGCCTTAGCCAGCACTTGTGCCCATGCCTTAAGCGTTAGCCAGCACTTGTGCCCATGCCTTAAGCATAGCCAGCACTTGTGCCGTTGCCTTAAGCCTAGCCAGCACTTGTACCCATGCCTTAAGCCTAGCCAGCACTTGTGCCCATGCCTTAAGCCTTAGCCAGCACTTGTGCCCATGCCTTAAGCCTTAGCCAGAACTTGTGCCCATGCCTTAAGCCTTAGCCAGCACTTGTGCCCATGCCTTAAGCCTTAGCCAGCACTTGTGCCCATGCCTTAAGCCTTAGCCAGCACTTTTGCCCATGCCTTAAGCCTTAGCCAGCACTTTTGAGCCCCTTGCATGTTTGTTTTTCTGTCTTTAGTTACATGATGGTTATGCACACAGGGCAGGCTTTACGCTCTTCGCTCTTGTCCTGTCTGAATGCGCATGCACGACTGTAATTGGGGAAGAAGGCATTACCCATTTACGGAGGACAGACAAGAAGTGCCTGGTCGCTTGGAGCATGGGGTTATGGAGAGGCTCCGCACTGTACAACAAAGGATCTAGTCCTAAATGTCCAAGTACAGAGTAGAGGGATGAAAGCTAGCTCTTCACCCCTATGGGTGCCTAACCCTTTATGCAAAGAGTGCAAAGAGTTAGCCGTATGCCTTAAGCCTAGCCAGCACTTGTGCCCATGCCTTAAGCCTTAGCCAGCACTTATGCCCATGCCTTAAGCCTTAGCCAGCACTTGTGCCCATGCCTTAAGCCTTAGCCAGCACTTGTGCCCATGCCTTAAACCTTAGCCAGCACTTGTGCCCATGCCTTAAACCTTAGCCAGCACTTGTGCCCATACCTTAAGCCTTAGCCAGCACTTGTGCCCATGCCTTAAGCCTTAGCCAGCATTTGTGCCCATGCCTTAAGCCTTAGCCAGCACTTGTGCCCATGCCTTAAGCCTTAGCCAGCACTTGTGCCCATGCCTTAAGCCTTAGCCAGCACTTGTACCCATGCCTTAAGCCTTAGCCAGCACTTGTGCCCATGCCTTAAGCCTTAGCCAGCACTTGTGCCCATGCCTTATGCCTAGCCAGCAATTGTGCCCATGCCTTATGCCTAGCCAGCACTTGTGCCCATGCCTTATGCCTAGCCAGCACTTGTGCCCATGCCTTGCCTTATGCCTAGCCAGCACTTGTGCCCAGGCCTTAAGCCTAGCCAGCACTTGTGCCCAGGCCTTAAGCCTTAGCCAGCACTAGTGCCCATGCCTTATGCCTAGCCAGCACTTGTGCCCATGCCTTATGCCTAGCCAGCACTTGTGCCCATGCCTTATGCCTAACCAGCACTTGTGCCCACGCCTTAAGCCTTAGCCAGCACTTGTGCCCATGCCTTAAGCCTTAGCCAGCACTTGTGCCCATGCCTTAAGCGTTAGCCAGCACTTGTGCCCATGCCTTATGCCTAGCCAGCACTTGTGCCCATGCCTTAAGCCTTAGCCAGCACTTGTGCCCATGCCTTAAGCCTAGCCAGCACTTGTGCCGTTGCCTTAAGCATAGCCAGCACTTGTTCCCATGCCTTAAGCCTAGCCAGCACTTGTGCCCATGCCTTAAGCATAGCCAGCACTTGTGCCGTTGCCTTAAGCCTAGCCAGCACTTGTGCCCATGCCTTATGCCTAGCCAGCAATTGTGCCCATGCCTTAAGCCTTAGCCAGCACTTGTGCCCATGCCTTAAGCCTTAGCCAGCACTTGTGCCCATGCCTTAAGCCTTAGCCAGCACTTGTGCCCATGCCTTAAGCCTTAGCCAGCACTTGTGCCCATGCCTTAAGCCTTAGCCAGCACTTGTGCACATGCCTTAAGCCTTAGCCAGCACTTGTGCCCATGCCTTAAGCGTTAGCCAGCACTTGTGCCCATGCCTTAAGCATAGCCAGCACTTGTGCCCATGCATTAAGCCTAGCCAGCACTTGTGCCCATGCCTTAAGCCTTAGCCAGCACTTGTGCCCATGCCTTAAGCTTTAGCCAGCACTTGTGCCCGTGCCTTAAGCTTTAGCCAGCACTTGTGCCCATGCCTTAAGCCTTAGCCAGCACTTGTGCCCATGCCTTAAGCCTTAGCCAGCACTTTTGCCCATGCCTTAAGCCTTAGCCAGCACTTGTGCCCATGCCTTAAGCCTTAGCCAGCACTTGTGCCCATGCCTTAAGCCTTAGCCAGCACTTGTGCCCATGCCTTAAGCCTTAGCCAGCACTTGTGCCCATGCCTTAGCCAGCACTTGTGCCCATGCCTTAGCCAGCACTTGTGCCCATACCTTAAGCCTTAGCCAGCACTTTTGCCCATGCCTTGAGCCTTAGCCAGCACTTTTGAGCCCCTTGCATGTTTGTTTTTCTGTCTTTAGTTACATGATGGTTATGCACACAGGGCAGGCTTTACACTCTTCGCTCTTGTCCCGTCTGAATGCGCATGCACGACTGTAATTGGGGAAGAAGGCATTACCCATTTACGGAGGACAGACAAGAAGTGCCTGGTCGCTTGGAGCATGGGGTTATGGAGAGGCTCCGCACTGTACAACAAAGGATCTAGTCCTAAATGTCCAAGTACAGAGTAGAGGGGTGAAAGCTAGCTCTTCACCCCTATGGGTGCCTAACCCTTTATGCAAAGAGTGCAAAGAGTTAGCCGTATGCCTTAAGCCTAGCCAGCACTTGTGCCCATGCCTTAAGCCTTAGCCAGCACTTGTGCCCATGCCTTAAGCTTTAGCCAGCACTTGTGCCCGTGCCTTAAGCTTTAGCCAGCACTTGTGCCCATGCCTTAAGCCTTAGCCAGCACTTGTGCCCATGCCTTAAGCCTTAGCCAGCACTTGTGCCCATGCCTTAAGCCTTAGCCAGCACTTGTGCCCATGCCTTAAGCCTTAGCCAGCACTTATGCCCATGCCTTAAGCCTTAGCCAGCACTTGTGCCCATGCCTTAAGCCTTAGCCAGCACTTGTGCCCATGCCTTAAGCCTTAGCCAGCACTTGTGCCCATGCCTTAAGCCTTAGCCAGCACTTGTGCACATGCCTTAAGCCTTAGCCAGCACTTGTGCCCATGCCTTAAGCGTTAGCCAGCACTTGTGCCCATGCCTTAAGCATAGCCAGCACTTGTGCCGTTGCCTTAAGCCTAGCCAGCACTTGTACCCATGCCTTAAGCCTAGCCAGCACTTGTGCCCATGCCTTAAGCCTTAGCCAGCACTTGTGCCCATGCCTTAAGCCTTAGCCAGCACTTGTGCCCATGCCTTAAGCCTTAGCCAGCACTTGTGCCCATGCCTTAAGCCTTAGCCAGCACTTGTGCCCATGCCTTAAGCCTTAGCCAGCACTTGTGCCCATGCCTTAAGCCTTAGCCAGCACTTGTGCACATGCCTTAAGCCTTAGCCAGCACTTGTGCCCATGCCTTAAGCGTTAGCCAGCACTTGTGCCCATGCCTTAAGCATAGCCAGCACTTGTGCCGTTGCCTTAAGCCTAGCCAGCACTTGTACCCATGCCTTAAGCCTAGCCAGCACTTGTGCCCATGCCTTAAGCCTTAGCCAGCACTTGTGCCCATGCCTTAAGCCTTAGCCAGCACTTGTACCCATGCCTTAAGCCTTAGCCAGCACTTGTGCCCATGCCTTAAGCCTTAGCCAGCACTTGTGCCCATGCCTTATGCCTAGCCAGCACTTGTGCCCATGCCTTATGCCTAGCCAGCACTTGTGCCCATGCCTTATGCCTAGCCAGCACTTGTGCCCATGCCTTGCCTTATGCCTAGCCAGCACTTGTGCCCAGGCCTTAAGCCTAGCCAGCACTTGTGCCCAGGCCTTAAGCCTTAGCCAGCACTAGTGCCCATGCCTTATGCCTAGCCAGCACTTGTGCCCATGCCTTATGCCTAGCCAGCACTTGTGCCCATGCCTTATGCCTAACCAGCACTTGTGCCCATGCCTTAAGCCTTAGCCAGCACTTGTGCCCATGCCTTAAGCCTTAGCCAGCACTTGTGCCCATGCCTTAAGCGTTAGCCAGCACTTGTGCCCATGCCTTATGCCTAGCCAGCACTTGTGCCCATGCCTTAAGCCTTAGCCAGCACTTGTGCCCATGCCTTAAGCCTAGCCAGCACTTGTGCCGTTGCCTTAAGCATAGCCAGCACTTGTTCCCATGCCTTAAGCCTAGCCAGCACTTGTGCCCATGCCTTAAGCATAGCCAGCACTTGTGCCGTTGCCTTAAGCCTAGCCAGCACTTGTGCCCATGCCTTATGCCTAGCCAGCAATTGTGCCCATGCCTTAAGCCTTAGCCAGCACTTGTGCCCATGCCTTAAGCCTTAGCTAGCACTTGTGGCCATGCCTTAAGCCTTAGCCAGCACTTGTGCCCATGCCTTAAGCCTTAGCCAGCACTTGTGCACATGCCTTAAGCCTTAGCCAGCACTTGTGCCCATGCCTTAAGCGTTAGCCAGCACTTGTGCCCATGCCTTAAGCATAGCCAGCACTTGTGCCGTTGCCTTAAGCCTAGCCAGCACTTGTACCCATGCCTTAAGCCTAGCCAGCACTTGTGCCCATGCCTTAAGCCTTAGCCAGCACTTGTGCCCATGCCTTAAGCCTTAGCCAGAACTTGTGCCCATGCCTTAAGCCTTAGCCAGCACTTGTGCCCATGCCTTAAGCCTTAGCCAGCACTTGTGCCCATGCCTTAAGCCTTAGCCAGCACTTTTGCCCATGCCTTAAGCCTTAGCCAGCACTTTTGAGCCCCTTGCATGTTTGTTTTTCTGTCTTTAGTTACATGATGGTTATGCACACAGGGCAGGCTTTACGCTCTTCGCTCTTGTCCTGTCTGAATGCGCATGCACGACTGTAATTGGGGAAGAAGGCATTACCCATTTACGGAGGACAGACAAGAAGTGCCTGGTCGCTTGGAGCATGGGGTTATGGAGAGGCTCCGCACTGTACAACAAAGGATCTAGTCCTAAATGTCCAAGTACAGAGTAGAGGGATGAAAGCTAGCTCTTCACCCCTATGGGTGCCTAACCCTTTATGCAAAGAGTGCAAAGAGTTAGCCGTATGCCTTAAGCCTAGCCAGCACTTGTGCCCATGCCTTAAGCCTTAGCCAGCACTTATGCCCATGCCTTAAGCCTTAGCCAGCACTTGTGCCCATGCCTTAAGCCTTAGCCAGCACTTGTGCCCATGCCTTAAACCTTAGCCAGCACTTGTGCCCATGCCTTAAACCTTAGCCAGCACTTGTGCCCATACCTTAAGCCTTAGCCAGCACTTGTGCCCATGCCTTAAGCCTTAGCCAGCATTTGTGCCCATGCCTTAAGCCTTAGCCAGCACTTGTGCCCATGCCTTAAGCCTTAGCCAGCACTTGTGCCCATGCCTTAAGCCTTAGCCAGCACTTGTACCCATGCCTTAAGCCTTAGCCAGCACTTGTGCCCATGCCTTAAGCCTTAGCCAGCACTTGTGCCCATGCCTTATGCCTAGCCAGCAATTGTGCCCATGCCTTATGCCTAGCCAGCACTTGTGCCCATGCCTTATGCCTAGCCAGCACTTGTGCCCATGCCTTGCCTTATGCCTAGCCAGCACTTGTGCCCAGGCCTTAAGCCTAGCCAGCACTTGTGCCCAGGCCTTAAGCCTTAGCCAGCACTAGTGCCCATGCCTTATGCCTAGCCAGCACTTGTGCCCATGCCTTATGCCTAGCCAGCACTTGTGCCCATGCCTTATGCCTAACCAGCACTTGTGCCCACGCCTTAAGCCTTAGCCAGCACTTGTGCCCATGCCTTAAGCCTTAGCCAGCACTTGTGCCCATGCCTTAAGCGTTAGCCAGCACTTGTGCCCATGCCTTATGCCTAGCCAGCACTTGTGCCCATGCCTTAAGCCTTAGCCAGCACTTGTGCCCATGCCTTAAGCCTAGCCAGCACTTGTGCCGTTGCCTTAAGCATAGCCAGCACTTGTTCCCATGCCTTAAGCCTAGCCAGCACTTGTGCCCATGCCTTAAGCATAGCCAGCACTTGTGCCGTTGCCTTAAGCCTAGCCAGCACTTGTGCCCATGCCTTATGCCTAGCCAGCAATTGTGCCCATGCCTTAAGCCTTAGCCAGCACTTGTGCCCATGCCTTAAGCCTTAGCCAGCACTTGTGCCCATGCCTTAAGCCTTAGCCAGCACTTGTGCCCATGCCTTAAGCCTTAGCCAGCACTTGTGCCCATGCCTTAAGCCTTAGCCAGCACTTGTGCACATGCCTTAAGCCTTAGCCAGCACTTGTGCCCATGCCTTAAGCGTTAGCCAGCACTTGTGCCCATGCCTTAAGCATAGCCAGCACTTGTGCCCATGCATTAAGCCTAGCCAGCACTTGTGCCCATGCCTTAAGCCTTAGCCAGCACTTGTGCCCATGCCTTAAGCTTTAGCCAGCACTTGTGCCCGTGCCTTAAGCTTTAGCCAGCACTTGTGCCCATGCCTTAAGCCTTAGCCAGCACTTGTGCCCATGCCTTAAGCCTTAGCCAGCACTTTTGCCCATGCCTTAAGCCTTAGCCAGCACTTGTGCCCATGCCTTAAGCCTTAGCCAGCACTTGTGCCCATGCCTTAAGCCTTAGCCAGCACTTGTGCCCATGCCTTAAGCCTTAGCCAGCACTTGTGCCCATGCCTTAGCCAGCACTTGTGCCCATGCCTTAGCCAGCACTTGTGCCCATACCTTAAGCCTTAGCCAGCACTTTTGCCCATGCCTTGAGCCTTAGCCAGCACTTTTGAGCCCCTTGCATGTTTGTTTTTCTGTCTTTAGTTACATGATGGTTATGCACACAGGGCAGGCTTTACACTCTTCGCTCTTGTCCCGTCTGAATGCGCATGCACGACTGTAATTGGGGAAGAAGGCATTACCCATTTACGGAGGACAGACAAGAAGTGCCTGGTCGCTTGGAGCATGGGGTTATGGAGAGGCTCCGCACTGTACAACAAAGGATCTAGTCCTAAATGTCCAAGTACAGAGTAGAGGGGTGAAAGCTAGCTCTTCACCCCTATGGGTGCCTAACCCTTTATGCAAAGAGTGCAAAGAGTTAGCCGTATGCCTTAAGCCTAGCCAGCACTTGTGCCCATGCCTTAAGCCTTAGCCAGCACTTATGCCCATGCCTTAAGCCTTAGCCAGCACTTGTGCCCATGCCTTAAACCTTAGCCAGCACTTGTGCCCATGCCTTAAACCTTAGCCAGCACTTGTGCCCATACCTTAAGCCTTAGCCAGCACTTGTGCCCATGCCTTAAGCCTTAGCCAGCATTTGTGCCCATGCCTTAAGCCTTAGCCAGCACTTGTGCCCATGCCTTAAGCCTTAGCCAGCACTTGTGTCCATGCCTTAAGCCTTAGCCAGCACTTGTACCCATGCCTTAAGCCTTAGCCAGCACTTGTGCCCATGCCTTAAGCCTTAGCCAGCACTTGTGCCCATGCCTTATGCCTAGCCAGCACTTGTGCCCATGCCTTATGCCTAGCCAGCACTTGTGCCCATGCCTTATGCCTAGCCAGCACTTGTGCCCATGCCTTGCCTTATGCCTAGCCAGCACTTGTGCCCAGGCCTTAAGCCTAGCCAGCACTTGTGCCCAGGCCTTAAGCCTTAGCCAGCACTAGTGCCCATGCCTTATGCCTAGCCAGCACTTGTGCCCATGCCTTATGCCTAGCCAGCACTTGTGCCCATGCCTTATGCCTAACCAGCACTTGTGCCCATGCCTTAAGCCTTAGCCAGCACTTGTGCCCATGCCTTAAGCCTTAGCCAGCACTTGTGCCCATGCCTTAAGCCTTAGCCAGCACTTGTGCCCATGCCTTAAGCCTTAGCCAGCACTTGTGCCCATGCCTTAAGCCTTAGCCAGCACTTGTGCCCATGCCTTAAGCCTTAGCCAGCACTTGTGCCCATGCCTTAAGCCTTAGCCAGCACTTGTGCCCATGCCTTAAGCCTTAGCCAGCACTTGTGCCCATGCCTTAAGCCTTAGCCAGCACTTGTGCCCATGCCTTAAGCCTTAGCCAGCACTTGTGCCCATGCCTTAAGCCTTAGCCAGCACTTGTGCCCATGCCTTAAGCGTTAGCCAGCACTTGTGCCCATGCCTTATGCCTAGCCAGCACTTGTGCCCATGCCTTATGCCTAGCCAGCACTTGTGCCCATGCCTTATGCCTAGCCAGAACTTGTGCCCATGCCTTATGCCTAGCCAGCACTTGTGCCCATGCCTTAAGCCTAGCCAGCACTTGTGCCCATGCCTTAAGCATAGCCAGCACTTGTGCCGTTGCCTTAAGCCTAGCCAGCACTTGTGCCCATGCCTTAAGCCTTAGCCAGCACATGTGCCCATGCCTTAAGCCTTAGCCAGCACTTGTGCCCATGCCTTAAGCCTTAGCCAGCACTTGTGGCCATGCCTTAAGCCTTAGCCAGCACTTGTGCCCATGCCTTAAGCCTTAGCCAGCACTTGTGCACATGCCTTAAGCCTTAGCCAGCACTTGTGCCCATGCCTTAAGCGTTAGCCAGCACTTGTGCCCATGCCTTAAGCATAGCCAGCACTTGTGCCGTTGCCTTAAGCCTAGCCAGCACTTGTACCCATGCCTTAAGCCTAGCCAGCACTTGTGCCCATGCCTTAAGCCTTAGCCAGCACTTGTGCCCATGCCTTAAGCCTTAGCCAGCACTTGTGCCCATGCCTTAAGCCTTAGCCAGCACTTGTGCCCATGCCTTAAGCCTTAGCCAGCACTTGTGCCCATGCCTTAAGCCTTAGCCAGCACTTTTGCCCATGCCTTAAGCCTTAGCCAGCACTTTTGAGCCCCTTGCATGTTTGTTTTTCTGTCTTTAGTTACATGATGGTTATGCACACAGGGCAGGCTTTACGCTCTTCGCTCTTGTCCCGTCTGAATGCGCATGCACGACTATAATTGGGGAAGAAGGCATTACCCATTTACGGAGGACAGACAAGAAGTGCCTGGTCGCTTGGAGCATGGGGTTATGGAGAGGCTCCGCACTGTACAACAAAGGATCTAGTCCTAAATGTCCAAGTACAGAGTAGAGGGGTGAAAGCTAGCTCTTCACCCCTATGGGTGCCTAACCCTTTATGCAAAGAGTGCAAAGAGTTAGCCGTATGCCTTAAGCCTAGCCAGCACTTGTGCCCATGCCTTAAGCCTTAGCCAGCACTTATGCCCATGCCTTAAGCCTTAGCCAGCACTTGTGCCCATGCCTTAAGCCTTAGCCAGCACTTGTGCCCATGCCTTAAGCCTTAGCCAGCACTTGTGCCCATGCCTTAAGCCTTAGCCAGCACTTGTGCACATGCCTTAAGCCTTAGCCAGCACTTGTGCCCATGCCTTAAGCGTTAGCCAGCACTTGTGCCCATGCCTTAAGCATAGCCAGCACTTGTGCCGTTGCCTTAAGCCTAGCCAGCACTTGTACCCATGCCTTAAGCCTAGCCAGCACTTGTGCCCATGCCTTAAGCCTTAGCCAGCACTTGTGCCCATGCCTTAAGCCTTAGCCAGCACTTGTGCCCATGCCTTAAGCCTTAGCCAGCACTTGTGCCCATGCCTTAAGCCTTAGCCAGCACTTGTGCCCATGCCTTAAGCCTTAGCCAGCACTTGTGCCCATGCCTTAAGCCTTAGCCAGCACTTGTGCACATGCCTTAAGCCTTAGCCAGCACTTGTGCCCATGCCTTAAGCGTTAGCCAGCACTTGTGCCCATGCCTTAAGCATAGCCAGCACTTGTGCCGTTGCCTTAAGCCTAGCCAGCACTTGTACCCATGCCTTAAGCCTAGCCAGCACTTGTGCCCATGCCTTAAGCCTTAGCCAGCACTTGTGCCCATGCCTTAAGCCTTAGCCAGCACTTGTGCCCATGCCTTAAGCCTTAGCCAGCACTTGTGCCCATGCCTTAAGCCTTAGCCAGCACTTGTACCCATGCCTTAAGCCTTAGCCAGCACTTGTGCCCATGCCTTAAGCCTTAGCCAGCACTTGTGCCCATGCCTTATGCCTAGCCAGCACTTGTGCCCATGCCTTATGCCTAGCCAGCACTTGTGCCCATGCCTTATGCCTAGCCAGCACGTGTGCCCATGCCTTGCCTTATGCCTAGCCAGCACTTGTGCCCAGGCCTTAAGCCTAGCCAGCACTTGTGCCCAGGCCTTAAGCCTTAGCCAGCACTAGTGCCCATGCCTTATGCCTAGCCAGCACTTGTGCCCATGCCTTATGCCTAGCCAGCACTTGTGCCCATGCCTTATGCCTAACCAGCACTTGTGCCCATGCCTTAAGCTTTAGCCAGCACTTGTGCCCATGCCTTAAGCCTTAGCCAGCACTTGTGCCCATGCCTTAAGCCTTAGCCAGCACTTTTGCCCATGCCTTAAGCCTTAGCCAGCACTTGTGCCCATGCCTTAAGCCTTAGCCAGCACTTGTGCCCATGCCTTAAGCCTTAGCCAGCACTTGTGCCCATGCCTTAAGCCTTAGCCAGCACTTGTGCCCATGCCTTAGCCAGCACTTGTGCCCATGCCTTAGCCAGCACTTGTGCCCATACCTTAAGCCTTAGCCAGCACTTTTGCCCATGCCTTGAGCCTTAGCCAGCACTTTTGAGCCCCTTGCATGTTTGTTTTTCTGTCTTTAGTTACATGATGGTTATGCACACAGGGCAGGCTTTACACTCTTCGCTCTTGTCCCGTCTGAATGCGCATGCACGACTGTAATTGGGGAAGAAGGCATTACCCATTTACGGAGGACAGACAAGAAGTGCCTGGTCGCTTGGAGCATGGGGTTATGGAGAGGCTCCGCACTGTACAACAAAGGATCTAGTCCTAAATGTCCAAGTACAGAGTAGAGGGGTGAAAGCTAGCTCTTCACCCCTATGGGTGCCTAACCCTTTATGCAAAGAGTGCAAAGAGTTAGCCGTATGCCTTAAGCCTAGCCAGCACTTGTGCCCATGCCTTAAGCCTTAGCCAGCACTTGTGCCCATGCCTTAAGCTTTAGCCAGCACTTGTGCCCGTGCCTTAAGCTTTAGCCAGCACTTGTGCCCATGCCTTAAGCCTTAGCCAGCACTTGTGCCCATGCCTTAAGCCTTAGCCAGCACTTGTGCCCATGCCTTAAGCCTTAGCCAGCACTTGTGCCCATGCCTTAAGCCTTAGCCAGCACTTATGCCCATGCCTTAAGCCTTAGCCAGCACTTGTGCCCATGCCTTAAGCCTTAGCCAGCACTTGTGCCCATGCCTTAAGCCTTAGCCAGCACTTGTGCCCATGCCTTAAGCCTTAGCCAGCACTTGTGCACATGCCTTAAGCCTTAGCCAGCACTTGTGCCCATGCCTTAAGCGTTAGCCAGCACTTGTGCCCATGCCTTAAGCATAGCCAGCACTTGTGCCGTTGCCTTAAGCCTAGCCAGCACTTGTACCCATGCCTTAAGCCTAGCCAGCACTTGTGCCCATGCCTTAAGCCTTAGCCAGCACTTGTGCCCATGCCTTAAGCCTTAGCCAGCACTTGTGCCCATGCCTTAAGCCTTAGCCAGCACTTGTGCCCATGCCTTAAGCCTTAGCCAGCACTTGTGCCCATGCCTTAAGCCTTAGCCAGCACTTGTGCCCATGCCTTAAGCCTTAGCCAGCACTTGTGCACATGCCTTAAGCCTTAGCCAGCACTTGTGCCCATGCCTTAAGCGTTAGCCAGCACTTGTGCCCATGCCTTAAGCATAGCCAGCACTTGTGCCGTTGCCTTAAGCCTAGCCAGCACTTGTACCCATGCCTTAAGCCTAGCCAGCACTTGTGCCCATGCCTTAAGCCTTAGCCAGCACTTGTGCCCATGCCTTAAGCCTTAGCCAGCACTTGTACCCATGCCTTAAGCCTTAGCCAGCACTTGTGCCCATGCCTTAAGCCTTAGCCAGCACTTGTGCCCATGCCTTATGCCTAGCCAGCACTTGTGCCCATGCCTTATGCCTAGCCAGCACTTGTGCCCATGCCTTATGCCTAGCCAGCACTTGTGCCCATGCCTTGCCTTATGCCTAGCCAGCACTTGTGCCCAGGCCTTAAGCCTAGCCAGCACTTGTGCCCAGGCCTTAAGCCTTAGCCAGCACTAGTGCCCATGCCTTATGCCTAGCCAGCACTTGTGCCCATGCCTTATGCCTAGCCAGCACTTGTGCCCATGCCTTATGCCTAACCAGCACTTGTGCCCATGCCTTAAGCCTTAGCCAGCACTTGTGCCCATGCCTTAAGCCTTAGCCAGCACTTGTGCCCATGCCTTAAGCGTTAGCCAGCACTTGTGCCCATGCCTTATGCCTAGCCAGCACTTGTGCCCATGCCTTAAGCCTTAGCCAGCACTTGTGCCCATGCCTTAAGCCTAGCCAGCACTTGTGCCGTTGCCTTAAGCATAGCCAGCACTTGTTCCCATGCCTTAAGCCTAGCCAGCACTTGTGCCCATGCCTTAAGCATAGCCAGCACTTGTGCCGTTGCCTTAAGCCTAGCCAGCACTTGTGCCCATGCCTTATGCCTAGCCAGCAATTGTGCCCATGCCTTAAGCCTTAGCCAGCACTTGTGCCCATGCCTTAAGCCTTAGCTAGCACTTGTGGCCATGCCTTAAGCCTTAGCCAGCACTTGTGCCCATGCCTTAAGCCTTAGCCAGCACTTGTGCACATGCCTTAAGCCTTAGCCAGCACTTGTGCCCATGCCTTAAGCGTTAGCCAGCACTTGTGCCCATGCCTTAAGCATAGCCAGCACTTGTGCCGTTGCCTTAAGCCTAGCCAGCACTTGTACCCATGCCTTAAGCCTAGCCAGCACTTGTGCCCATGCCTTAAGCCTTAGCCAGCACTTGTGCCCATGCCTTAAGCCTTAGCCAGAACTTGTGCCCATGCCTTAAGCCTTAGCCAGCACTTGTGCCCATGCCTTAAGCCTTAGCCAGCACTTGTGCCCATGCCTTAAGCCTTAGCCAGCACTTTTGCCCATGCCTTAAGCCTTAGCCAGCACTTTTGAGCCCCTTGCATGTTTGTTTTTCTGTCTTTAGTTACATGATGGTTATGCACACAGGGCAGGCTTTACGCTCTTCGCTCTTGTCCTGTCTGAATGCGCATGCACGACTGTAATTGGGGAAGAAGGCATTACCCATTTACGGAGGACAGACAAGAAGTGCCTGGTCGCTTGGAGCATGGGGTTATGGAGAGGCTCCGCACTGTACAACAAAGGATCTAGTCCTAAATGTCCAAGTACAGAGTAGAGGGATGAAAGCTAGCTCTTCACCCCTATGGGTGCCTAACCCTTTATGCAAAGAGTGCAAAGAGTTAGCCGTATGCCTTAAGCCTAGCCAGCACTTGTGCCCATGCCTTAAGCCTTAGCCAGCACTTATGCCCATGCCTTAAGCCTTAGCCAGCACTTGTGCCCATGCCTTAAGCCTTAGCCAGCACTTGTGCCCATGCCTTAAACCTTAGCCAGCACTTGTGCCCATGCCTTAAACCTTAGCCAGCACTTGTGCCCATACCTTAAGCCTTAGCCAGCACTTGTGCCCATGCCTTAAGCCTTAGCCAGCATTTGTGCCCATGCCTTAAGCCTTAGCCAGCACTTGTGCCCATGCCTTAAGCCTTAGCCAGCACTTGTGCCCATGCCTTAAGCCTTAGCCAGCACTTGTACCCATGCCTTAAGCCTTAGCCAGCACTTGTGCCCATGCCTTAAGCCTTAGCCAGCACTTGTGCCCATGCCTTATGCCTAGCCAGCAATTGTGCCCATGCCTTATGCCTAGCCAGCACTTGTGCCCATGCCTTATGCCTAGCCAGCACTTGTGCCCATGCCTTGCCTTATGCCTAGCCAGCACTTGTGCCCAGGCCTTAAGCCTAGCCAGCACTTGTGCCCAGGCCTTAAGCCTTAGCCAGCACTAGTGCCCATGCCTTATGCCTAGCCAGCACTTGTGCCCATGCCTTATGCCTAGCCAGCACTTGTGCCCATGCCTTATGCCTAACCAGCACTTGTGCCCACGCCTTAAGCCTTAGCCAGCACTTGTGCCCATGCCTTAAGCCTTAGCCAGCACTTGTGCCCATGCCTTAAGCGTTAGCCAGCACTTGTGCCCATGCCTTATGCCTAGCCAGCACTTGTGCCCATGCCTTAAGCCTTAGCCAGCACTTGTGCCCATGCCTTAAGCCTAGCCAGCACTTGTGCCGTTGCCTTAAGCATAGCCAGCACTTGTTCCCATGCCTTAAGCCTAGCCAGCACTTGTGCCCATGCCTTAAGCATAGCCAGCACTTGTGCCGTTGCCTTAAGCCTAGCCAGCACTTGTGCCCATGCCTTATGCCTAGCCAGCAATTGTGCCCATGCCTTAAGCCTTAGCCAGCACTTGTGCCCATGCCTTAAGCCTTAGCCAGCACTTGTGCCCATGCCTTAAGCCTTAGCCAGCACTTGTGCCCATGCCTTAAGCCTTAGCCAGCACTTGTGCCCATGCCTTAAGCCTTAGCCAGCACTTGTGCACATGCCTTAAGCCTTAGCCAGCACTTGTGCCCATGCCTTAAGCGTTAGCCAGCACTTGTGCCCATGCCTTAAGCATAGCCAGCACTTGTGCCCATGCATTAAGCCTAGCCAGCACTTGTGCCCATGCCTTAAGCCTTAGCCAGCACTTGTGCCCATGCCTTAAGCTTTAGCCAGCACTTGTGCCCGTGCCTTAAGCTTTAGCCAGCACTTGTGCCCATGCCTTAAGCCTTAGCCAGCACTTGTGCCCATGCCTTAAGCCTTAGCCAGCACTTTTGCCCATGCCTTAAGCCTTAGCCAGCACTTGTGCCCATGCCTTAAGCCTTAGCCAGCACTTGTGCCCATGCCTTAAGCCTTAGCCAGCACTTGTGCCCATGCCTTAAGCCTTAGCCAGCACTTGTGCCCATGCCTTAGCCAGCACTTGTGCCCATGCCTTAGCCAGCACTTGTGCCCATACCTTAAGCCTTAGCCAGCACTTTTGCCCATGCCTTGAGCCTTAGCCAGCACTTTTGAGCCCCTTGCATGTTTGTTTTTCTGTCTTTAGTTACATGATGGTTATGCACACAGGGCAGGCTTTACACTCTTCGCTCTTGTCCCGTCTGAATGCGCATGCACGACTGTAATTGGGGAAGAAGGCATTACCCATTTACGGAGGACAGACAAGAAGTGCCTGGTCGCTTGGAGCATGGGGTTATGGAGAGGCTCCGCACTGTACAACAAAGGATCTAGTCCTAAATGTCCAAGTACAGAGTAGAGGGGTGAAAGCTAGCTCTTCACCCCTATGGGTGCCTAACCCTTTATGCAAAGAGTGCAAAGAGTTAGCCGTATGCCTTAAGCCTAGCCAGCACTTGTGCCCATGCCTTAAGCCTTAGCCAGCACTTATGCCCATGCCTTAAGCCTTAGCCAGCACTTGTGCCCATGCCTTAAGCCTTAGCCAGCACTTGTGCCCATGCCTTAAACCTTAGCCAGCACTTGTGCCCATGCCTTAAACCTTAGCCAGCACTTGTGCCCATACCTTAAGCCTTAGCCAGCACTTGTGCCCATGCCTTAAGCCTTAGCCAGCATTTGTGCCCATGCCTTAAGCCTTAGCCAGCACTTGTGCCCATGCCTTAAGCCTTAGCCAGCACTTGTGTCCATGCCTTAAGCCTTAGCCAGCACTTGTACCCATGCCTTAAGCCTTAGCCAGCACTTGTGCCCATGCCTTAAGCCTTAGCCAGCACTTGTGCCCATGCCTTATGCCTAGCCAGCACTTGTGCCCATGCCTTATGCCTAGCCAGCACTTGTGCCCATGCCTTATGCCTAGCCAGCACTTGTGCCCATGCCTTGCCTTATGCCTAGCCAGCACTTGTGCCCAGGCCTTAAGCCTAGCCAGCACTTGTGCCCAGGCCTTAAGCCTTAGCCAGCACTAGTGCCCATGCCTTATGCCTAGCCAGCACTTGTGCCCATGCCTTATGCCTAGCCAGCACTTGTGCCCATGCCTTATGCCTAACCAGCACTTGTGCCCATGCCTTAAGCCTTAGCCAGCACTTGTGCCCATGCCTTAAGCCTTAGCCAGCACTTGTGCCCATGCCTTAAGCCTTAGCCAGCACTTGTGCCCATGCCTTAAGCCTTAGCCAGCACTTGTGCCCATGCCTTAAGCCTTAGCCAGCACTTGTGCCCATGCCTTAAGCCTTAGCCAGCACTTGTGCCCATGCCTTAAGCCTTAGCCAGCACTTGTGCCCATGCCTTAAGCCTTAGCCAGCACTTGTGCCCATGCCTTAAGCCTTAGCCAGCACTTGTGCCCATGCCTTAAGCCTTAGCCAGCACTTGTGCCCATGCCTTAAGCCTTAGCCAGCACTTGTGCCCATGCCTTAAGCGTTAGCCAGCACTTGTGCCCATGCCTTATGCCTAGCCAGCACTTGTGCCCATGCCTTATGCCTAGCCAGCACTTGTGCCCATGCCTTATGCCTAGCCAGAACTTGTGCCCATGCCTTATGCCTAGCCAGCACTTGTGCCCATGCCTTAAGCCTAGCCAGCACTTGTGCCCATGCCTTAAGCATAGCCAGCACTTGTGCCGTTGCCTTAAGCCTAGCCAGCACTTGTGCCCATGCCTTAAGCCTTAGCCAGCACATGTGCCCATGCCTTAAGCCTTAGCCAGCACTTGTGCCCATGCCTTAAGCCTTAGCCAGCACTTGTGGCCATGCCTTAAGCCTTAGCCAGCACTTGTGCCCATGCCTTAAGCCTTAGCCAGCACTTGTGCACATGCCTTAAGCCTTAGCCAGCACTTGTGCCCATGCCTTAAGCGTTAGCCAGCACTTGTGCCCATGCCTTAAGCATAGCCAGCACTTGTGCCGTTGCCTTAAGCCTAGCCAGCACTTGTACCCATGCCTTAAGCCTAGCCAGCACTTGTGCCCATGCCTTAAGCCTTAGCCAGCACTTGTGCCCATGCCTTAAGCCTTAGCCAGCACTTGTGCCCATGCCTTAAGCCTTAGCCAGCACTTGTGCCCATGCCTTAAGCCTTAGCCAGCACTTGTGCCCATGCCTTAAGCCTTAGCCAGCACTTTTGCCCATGCCTTAAGCCTTAGCCAGCACTTTTGAGCCCCTTGCATGTTTGTTTTTCTGTCTTTAGTTACATGATGGTTATGCACACAGGGCAGGCTTTACGCTCTTCGCTCTTGTCCCGTCTGAATGCGCATGCACGACTATAATTGGGGAAGAAGGCATTACCCATTTACGGAGGACAGACAAGAAGTGCCTGGTCGCTTGGAGCATGGGGTTATGGAGAGGCTCCGCACTGTACAACAAAGGATCTAGTCCTAAATGTCCAAGTACAGAGTAGAGGGGTGAAAGCTAGCTCTTCACCCCTATGGGTGCCTAACCCTTTATGCAAAGAGTGCAAAGAGTTAGCCGTATGCCTTAAGCCTAGCCAGCACTTGTGCCCATGCCTTAAGCCTTAGCCAGCACTTATGCCCATGCCTTAAGCCTTAGCCAGCACTTGTGCCCATGCCTTAAGCCTTAGCCAGCACTTGTGCCCATGCCTTAAGCCTTAGCCAGCACTTGTGCCCATGCCTTAAGCCTTAGCCAGCACTTGTGCACATGCCTTAAGCCTTAGCCAGCACTTGTGCCCATGCCTTAAGCGTTAGCCAGCACTTGTGCCCATGCCTTAAGCATAGCCAGCACTTGTGCCGTTGCCTTAAGCCTAGCCAGCACTTGTACCCATGCCTTAAGCCTAGCCAGCACTTGTGCCCATGCCTTAAGCCTTAGCCAGCACTTGTGCCCATGCCTTAAGCCTTAGCCAGCACTTGTGCCCATGCCTTAAGCCTTAGCCAGCACTTGTGCCCATGCCTTAAGCCTTAGCCAGCACTTGTGCCCATGCCTTAAGCCTTAGCCAGCACTTGTGCCCATGCCTTAAGCCTTAGCCAGCACTTGTGCACATGCCTTAAGCCTTAGCCAGCACTTGTGCCCATGCCTTAAGCGTTAGCCAGCACTTGTGCCCATGCCTTAAGCATAGCCAGCACTTGTGCCGTTGCCTTAAGCCTAGCCAGCACTTGTACCCATGCCTTAAGCCTAGCCAGCACTTGTGCCCATGCCTTAAGCCTTAGCCAGCACTTGTGCCCATGCCTTAAGCCTTAGCCAGCACTTGTGCCCATGCCTTAAGCCTTAGCCAGCACTTGTGCCCATGCCTTAAGCCTTAGCCAGCACTTGTACCCATGCCTTAAGCCTTAGCCAGCACTTGTGCCCATGCCTTAAGCCTTAGCCAGCACTTGTGCCCATGCCTTATGCCTAGCCAGCACTTGTGCCCATGCCTTATGCCTAGCCAGCACTTGTGCCCATGCCTTATGCCTAGCCAGCACGTGTGCCCATGCCTTGCCTTATGCCTAGCCAGCACTTGTGCCCAGGCCTTAAGCCTAGCCAGCACTTGTGCCCAGGCCTTAAGCCTTAGCCAGCACTAGTGCCCATGCCTTATGCCTAGCCAGCACTTGTGCCCATGCCTTATGCCTAGCCAGCACTTGTGCCCATGCCTTATGCCTAACCAGCACTTGTGCCCATGCCTTAAGCCTTAGCCAGCACTTGTGCCCATGCCTTAAGCCTTAGCCAGCACTTGTGCCCATGCCTTAAGCGTTAGCCAGCACTTGTGCCCATGCCTTATGCCTAGCCAGCACTTGTGCCCATGCCTTAAGCCTTAGCCAGCACTTGTGCCCATGCCTTAAGCCTAGCCAGCACTTGTGCCGTTGCCTTAAGCATAGCCAGCACTTGTTCCCATGCCTTAAGCCTAGCCAGCACTTGTGCCCATGCCTTAAGCATAGCCAGCACTTGTGCCGTTGCCTTAAGCCTAGCCAGCACTTGTGCCCATGCCTTATGCCTAGCCAGCAATTGTGCCCATGCCTTAAGCCTTAGCCAGCACTTGTGCCCATGCCTTAAGCCTTAGCCAGCACTTGTGCCCATGCCTTAAGCCTTAGCCAGCACTTGTGCCCATGCCTTAAGCCTTAGCCAGCACTTGTGCCCATGCCTTAAGCCTTAGCCAGCACTTGTGCACATGCCTTAAGCCTTAGCCAGCACTTGTGCCCATGCCTTAAGCGTTAGCCAGCACTTGTGCCCATGCCTTAAGCATAGCCAGCACTTGTGCCCATGCATTAAGCCTAGCCAGCACTTGTGCCCATGCCTTAAGCCTTAGCCAGCACTTGTGCCCATGCCTTAAGCCTTAGCCAGCACTTGTGCCCATGCCTTAAGCCTTAGCCAGCACTTGTGCCCATGCCTTAAGCCTTAGCCAGCACTTGTGCACATGCCTTAAGCCTTAGCCAGCACTTGTGCCCATGCCTTAAGCGTTAGCCAGCACTTGTGCCCATGCCTTAAGCATAGCCAGCACTTGTGCCCATGCATTAAGCCTAGCCAGCACTTGTGCCCATGCCTTAAGCCTTAGCCAGCACTTGTGCCCATGCCTTAAGCTTTAGCCAGCACTTGTGCCCGTGCCTTAAGCTTTAGCCAGCACTTGTGCCCATGCCTTAAGCCTTAGCCAGCACTTGTGCCCATGCCTTAAGCCTTAGCCAGCACTTTTGCCCATGCCTTAAGCCTTAGCCAGCACTTTTGAGCCCCTTGCATGTTTGTTTTTCTGTCATTAGTTACATGATGGTTATGCACACAGGGCAGGCTTTACGCTCTTCGCTCTTGTCCCGTCTGAATGCGCATGCACGACTGTAATTGGGGAAGAAGGCATTACCCATTTACGGAGGACTGACAAGAAGTGCCTGGTCGCTTGGAGCATGGGGTTATGGAGAGGCTCCGCACTGTACAACAAAGGATCTAGTCCTAAATGTCCAAGTACAGAGTAGAGGGGTGAAAGCTAGCTCTTCACCCCTATGGGTGCCTAACCCTTTATGCAAAGAGTGCAAAGAGTTAGCCGTATGCCTTAAGCCTAGCCAGCACTTGTGCCCATGCCTTAACCCTTAGCCAGCACTTATGCCCATGCCTTAAGCCTTAGCCAGCACTTGTGCCCATGCCTTAAGCCTTAGCCAGCACTTGTGCCCATGCCTTAAACCTTAGCCAGCACTTGTGCCCATGCCTTAAACCTTAGCCAGCACTTGTGCCCATACCTTAAGCCTTAGCCAGCACTTGTGCCCATGCCTTAAGCCTTAGCCAGCATTTGTGCCCATGCCTTAAGCCTTAGCCAGCACTTGTGCCCATGCCTTAAGCCTTAGCCAGCACTTGTGCCCATGCCTTAAGCCTTAGCCAGCACTTGTGCCCATGCCTTAAGCCTTAGCCAGCACTTGTGCCCATGCCTTAAGCCTTAGCCAGCACTTGTGCCCATGCCTTATGCCTAGCCAGCACTTGTGCCCATGCCTTATGCCTAGCCAGCACTTGTGCCCATGCCTTATGCCTAGCCAGCACTTGTGCCCATGCCTTGCCTTATGCCTAGCCAGCACTTGTGCCCAGGCCTTAAGCCTAGCCAGCACTTGTGCCCAGGCCTTAAGCCTTAGCCAGCACTAGTGCCCATGCCTTATGCCTAGCCAGCACTTGTGCCCATGCCTTATGCCTAGCCAGCACTTGTGCCCATGCCTTATGCCTAGCCAGCACTTGTGCCCATGCCTTAAGCCTTAGCCAGCACTTGTGCCGATGCCTTAAGCCTTAGCCAGCACTTGTGCCCATGCCTTATGCCTAGCCAGCACTTGTGCCCATGCCTTATGCCTAGCCAGCACTTGTGCCCATGCCTTATGCCTAGCCAGCACTTGTGCCCATGCCTTAAGCCTTAGCCAGCACTTGTGCCCATGCCTTAAGCCTTAGCCAGCACTTGTGCCCATGCCTTAAGCCTTAGCCAGCACTTGTGCCCATGCCTTAAGCCTTAGCCAGCACTTGTGCCCATGTCTTATGCCTAGCCAGCACTTGTGCCCATGCCTTATGCCTAGCCAGCACTTGTGCCCATGCCTTATGCCTAGCCAGCACTTGTGCCCATGCCTTATGCCTAGTCAGCACTTGTGCCCATGCCTTATGCCTAGCCAGCACTTGTGCCCATGCCTTATGCCTAGCCAGCACTTGTGCCCATGCCTTAAGCCTAGCCAGCACTAGCTTGGAGCATGGGGTTATGGAGAGGCTCCGCACTGTACAACAAAGGATCTAGTCCTAAATGTCCAAGTACAGAGTAGAGGGGTGAAAGCTAGCTCTTCACCCCTATGGGTGCCTAACCCTTTATGCAAAGAGTGCAAAGAGTTAGCCGTATGCCTTAAGCCTAGCCAGCACTTGTGCCCATGCCTTAAGCCTTAGCCAGCACTTATGCCCATGCCTTAAGCCTTAGCCAGCACTTGTGCCCATGCCTTAAGCCTTAGCCAGCACTTGTGCCCATGCCTTAAACCTTAGCCAGCACTTGTGCCCATGCCTTAAACCTTAGCCAGCACTTGTGCCCATACCTTAAGCCTTAGCCAGCACTTGTGCCCATGCCTTAAGCCTTAGCCAGCATTTGTGCCCATGCCTTAAGCCTTAGCCAGCACTTGTGCCCATGCCTTAAGCCTTAGCCAGCACTTGTGTCCATGCCTTAAGCCTTAGCCAGCACTTGTACCCATGCCTTAAGCCTTAGCCAGCACTTGTGCCCATGCCTTAAGCCTTAGCCAGCACTTGTGCCCATGCCTTATGCCTAGCCAGCACTTGTGCCCATGCCTTATGCCTAGCCAGCACTTGTGCCCATGCCTTATGCCTAGCCAGCACTTGTGCCCATGCCTTGCCTTATGCCTAGCCAGCACTTGTGCCCAGGCCTTAAGCCTAGCCAGCACTTGTGCCCAGGCCTTAAGCCTTAGCCAGCACTAGTGCCCATGCCTTATGCCTAGCCAGCACTTGTGCCCATGCCTTATGCCTAGCCAGCACTTGTGCCCATGCCTTATGCCTAACCAGCACTTGTGCCCATGCCTTAAGCCTTAGCCAGCACTTGTGCCCATGCCTTAAGCCTTAGCCAGCACTTGTGCCCATGCCTTAAGCCTTAGCCAGCACTTGTGCCCATGCCTTAAGCCTTAGCCAGCACTTGTGCCCATGCCTTAAGCCTTAGCCAGCACTTGTGCCCATGCCTTAAGCCTTAGCCAGCACTTGTGCCCATGCCTTAAGCCTTAGCCAGCACTTGTGCCCATGCCTTAAGCCTTAGCCAGCACTTGTGCCCATGCCTTAAGCCTTAGCCAGCACTTGTGCCCATGCCTTAAGCCTTAGCCAGCACTTGTGCCCATGCCTTAAGCCTTAGCCAGCACTTGTGCCCATGCCTTAAGCGTTAGCCAGCACTTGTGCCCATGCCTTATGCCTAGCCAGCACTTGTGCCCATGCCTTATGCCTAGCCAGCACTTGTGCCCATGCCTTATGCCTAGCCAGAACTTGTGCCCATGCCTTATGCCTAGCCAGCACTTGTGCCCATGCCTTAAGCCTAGCCAGCACTTGTGCCCATGCCTTAAGCATAGCCAGCACTTGTGCCGTTGCCTTAAGCCTAGCCAGCACTTGTGCCCATGCCTTAAGCATAGCCAGCACTTGTGCCGTTGCCTTAAGCCTAGCCAGCACTTGTGCCCATGCCTTAAGCATAGCCAGCACTTGTGCCGTTGCCTTAAGCCTAGCCAGCACTTGTGCCCATGCCTTATGCCTAGCCAGCAATTGTGCCCATGCCTTAAGCCTTAGCCAGCACTTGTGCCCATGCCTTAAGCCTTAGCCAGCACTTGTGCCCATGCCTTAAGCCTTAGCCAGCACTTGTGCCCATGCCTTAAGCCTTAGCCAGCACTTGTGCCCATGCCTTAAGCCTTAGCCAGCACTTGTGCACATGCCTTAAGCCTTAGCCAGCACTTGTGCCCATGCCTTAAGCGTTAGCCAGCACTTGTGCCCATGCCTTAAGCATAGCCAGCACTTGTGCCCATGCATTAAGCCTAGCCAGCACTTGTGCCCATGCCTTAAGCCTTAGCCAGCACTTGTGCCCATGCCTTAAGCCTTAGCCAGCACTTGTGCCCATGCCTTAAGCCTTAGCCAGCACTTGTGCCCATGCCTTAAGCCTTAGCCAGCACTTGTGCACATGCCTTAAGCCTTAGCCAGCACTTGTGCCCATGCCTTAAGCGTTAGCCAGCACTTGTGCCCATGCCTTAAGCATAGCCAGCACTTGTGCCCATGCATTAAGCCTAGCCAGCACTTGTGCCCATGCCTTAAGCCTTAGCCAGCACTTGTGCCCATGCCTTAAGCTTTAGCCAGCACTTGTGCCCGTGCCTTAAGCTTTAGCCAGCACTTGTGCCCATGCCTTAAGCCTTAGCCAGCACTTGTGCCCATGCCTTAAGCCTTAGCCAGCACTTTTGCCCATGCCTTAAGCCTTAGCCAGCACTTTTGAGCCCCTTGCATGTTTGTTTTTCTGTCATTAGTTACATGATGGTTATGCACACAGGGCAGGCTTTACGCTCTTCGCTCTTGTCCCGTCTGAATGCGCATGCACGACTGTAATTGGGGAAGAAGGCATTACCCATTTACGGAGGACAGACAAGAAGTGCCTGGTCGCTTGGAGCATGGGGTTATGGAGAGGCTCCGCACTGTACAACAAAGGATCTAGTCCTAAATGTCCAAGTACAGAGTAGAGGGGTGAAAGCTAGCTCTTCACCCCTATGGGTGCCTAACCCTTTATGCAAAGAGTGCAAAGAGTTAGCCGTATGCCTTAAGCCTAGCCAGCACTTGTGCCCATGCCTTAACCCTTAGCCAGCACTTATGCCCATGCCTTAAGCCTTAGCCAGCACTTGTGCCCATGCCTTAAGTCTTAGCCAGCACTTGTGCACATGCCTTAAGCCTTAGCCAGCACTTGTGCCCATGCCTTAAGCGTTAGCCAGCACTTGTGCCCATGCCTTAAGCATAGCCAGCACTTGTGCCCATGCATTAAGCCTAGCCAGCACTTGTGCCCATGCCTTAAGCCTTAGCCAGCACTTGTGCCCATGCCTTAAGCTTTAGCCAGCACTTGTGCCCGTGCCTTAAGCTTTAGCCAGCACTTGTGCCCATGCCTTAAGCCTTAGCCAGCACTTGTGCCCATGCCTTAAGCCTTAGCCAGCACTTTTGCCCATGCCTTAAGCCTTAGCCAGCACTTTTGAGCCCCTTGCATGTTTGTTTTTCTGTCATTAGTTACATGATGGTTATGCACACAGGGCAGGCTTTACGCTCTTCGCTCTTGTCCCGTCTGAATGCGCATGCACGACTGTAATTGGGGAAGAAGGCATTACCCATTTACGGAGGACAGACAAGAAGTGCCTGGTCGCTTGGAGCATGGGGTTATGGAGAGGCTCCGCACTGTACAACAAAGGATCTAGTCCTAAATGTCCAAGTACAGAGTAGAGGGGTGAAAGCTAGCTCTTCACCCCTATGGGTGCCTAACCCTTTATGCAAAGAGTGCAAAGAGTTAGCCGTATGCCTTAAGCCTAGCCAGCACTTGTGCCCATGCCTTAACCCTTAGCCAGCACTTATGCCCATGCCTTAAGCCTTAGCCAGCACTTGTGCCCATGCCTTAAGCCTTAGCCAGCACTTGTGCCCATGCCTTAAACCTTAGCCAGCACTTGTGCCCATGCCTTAAACCTTAGCCAGCACTTGTGCCCATACCTTAAGCCTTAGCCAGCACTTGTGCCCATGCCTTAAGCCTTAGCCAGCATTTGTGCCCATGCCTTAAGCCTTAGCCAGCACTTGTGCCCATGCCTTAAGCCTTAGCCAGCACTTGTGCCCATGCCTTAAGCCTTAGCCAGCACTTGTGCCCATGCCTTAAGCCTTAGCCAGCACTTGTGCCCATGCCTTAAGCCTTAGCCAGCACTTGTGCCCATGCCTTATGCCTAGCCAGCACTTGTGCCCATGCCTTATGCCTAGCCAGCACTTGTGCCCATGCCTTATGCCTAGCCAGCACTTGTGCCCATGCCTTGCCTTATGCCTAGCCAGCACTTGTGCCCAGGCCTTAAGCCTAGCCAGCACTTGTGCCCAGGCCTTAAGCCTTAGCCAGCACTAGTGCCCATGCCTTATGCCTAGCCAGCACTTGTGCCCATGCCTTATGCCTAGCCAGCACTTGTGCCCATGCCTTATGCCTAGCCAGCACTTGTGCCCATGCCTTAAGCCTTAGCCAGCACTTGTGCCGATGCCTTAAGCCTTAGCCAGCACTTGTGCCCATGCCTTATGCCTAGCCAGCACTTGTGCCCATGCCTTATGCCTAGCCAGCACTTGTGCCCATGCCTTATGCCTAGCCAGCACTTGTGCCCATGCCTTAAGCCTTAGCCAGCACTTGTGCCCATGCCTTAAGCCTTAGCCAGCACTTGTGCCCATGCCTTAAGCCTTAGCCAGCACTTGTGCCCATGCCTTAAGCCTTAGCCAGCACTTGTGCACATGCCTTAAGCCTAGCCAGCACTTGTGCCCATGCCTTATGCCTAGCCAGCACTTGTGCCCATGCCTTATGCCTAGCCAGCACTTGTGCCCATGCCTTATGCCTAGCCAGCACTTGTACCCATGCCTTAAGCCTAGCCAGCACTTGTGCCCATGCCTTAAGCCTTAGCCAGCACTTGTGCCCATGCCTTAAGCCTTAGCCAGCACTTGTGCCCATGCCTTAAGCCTTAGCCAGCACTTGTGCCCATGCCTTAGCCAGCACTTGTGCCCATGCCTTAGCCAGCACTTGTGCCCATACCTTAAGCCTTAGCCAGCACTTTTGCCCATGCCTTGAGCCTTAGCCAGCACTTGTGCCCATGCCTTAAGCCTTAGCCAGCACTTGTGCCCATGCCTTAAGCCTTAGCCAGCACTTGTGCCCATGCCTTAAGCCTTAGCCAGCACTTGTGCCCATGCCTTAGCCAGCACTTGTGCCCATGCCTTAGCCAGCACTTGTGCCCATACCTTAAGCCTTAGCCAGCACTTTTGCCCATGCCTTGAGCCTTAGCCAGCACTTTTGAGCCCCTTGCATGTTTGTTTTTCTGTCTTTAGTTACATGATGGTTATGCACACAGGGCAGGCTTTACACTCTTCGCTCTTGTCCCGTCTGAATGCGCATGCACGACTGTAATTGGGGAAGAAGGCATTACCCATTTACGGAGGACAGACAAGAAGTGCCTGGTCGCTTGGAGCATGGGGTTATGGAGAGGCTCCGCACTGTACAACAAAGGATCTAGTCCTAAATGTCCAAGTACAGAGTAGAGGGGTGAAAGCTAGCTCTTCACCCCTATGGGTGCCTAACCCTTTATGCAAAGAGTGCAAAGAGTTAGCCGTATGCCTTAAGCCTAGCCAGCACTTGTGCCCATGCCTTAAGCCTTAGCCAGCACTTATGCCCATGCCTTAAGCCTTAGCCAGCACTTGTGCCCATGCCTTAAGCCTTAGCCAGCACTTGTGCCCATGCCTTAAACCTTAGCCAGCACTTGTGCCCATGCCTTAAACCTTAGCCAGCACTTGTGCCCATACCTTAAGCCTTAGCCAGCACTTGTGCCCATGCCTTAAGCCTTAGCCAGCATTTGTGCCCATGCCTTAAGCCTTAGCCAGCACTTGTACCCATGCCTTAAGCCTTAGCCAGCACTTGTGCCCATGCCTTAAGCCTTAGCCAGCACTTGTGCCCATGCCTTATGCCTAGCCAGCACTTGTGCCCATGCCTTATGCCTAGCCAGCACTTGTGCCCATGCCTTATGCCTAGCCAGCACTTGTGCCCATGCCTTGCCTTATGCCTAGCCAGCACTTGTGCCCAGGCCTTAAGCCTAGCCAGCACTTGTGCCCAGGCCTTAAGCCTTAGCCAGCACTAGTGCCCATGCCTTATGCCTAGCCAGCACTTGTGCCCATGCCTTATGCCTAGCCAGCACTTGTGCCCATGCCTTATGCCTAACCAGCACTTGTGCCCATGCCTTAAGCCTTAGCCAGCACTTGTGCCCATGCCTTAAGCCTTAGCCAGCACTTGTGCCCATGCCTTAAGCCTTAGCCAGCACTTGTGCCCATGCCTTAAGCCTTAGCCAGCACTTGTGCCCATGCCTTAAGCCTTAGCGAGCACTTGTGCCCATGCCTTAAGCCTTAGCCAGCACTTGTGCCCATGCCTTAAGCCTTAGCCAGCACTTGTGCCCATGCCTTAAGCCTTAGCCAGCACTTGTGCCCATGCCTTAAGCCTTAGCCAGCACTTGTGCCCATGCCTTAAGCCTTAGCCAGCACTTGTGCCCATGCCTTAAGCCTTAGCCAGCACTTGTGCCCATGCCTTAAGCGTTAGCCAGCACTTGTGCCCATGCCTTATGCCTAGCCAGCACTTGTGCCCATGCCTTATGCCTAGCCAGCACTTGTGCCCATGCCTTATGCCTAGCCAGAACTTGTGCCCATGCCTTATGCCTAGCCAGCACTTGTGCCCATGCCTTAAGCCTAGCCAGCACTTGTGCCCATGCCTTAAGCATAGCCAGCACTTGTGCCGTTGCCTTAAGCCTAGCCAGCACTTGTGCCCATGCCTTAAGCCTTAGCCAGCACATGTGCCCATGCCTTAAGCCTTAGCCAGCACTTGTGCCCATGCCTTAAGCCTTAGCCAGCACTTGTGGCCATGCCTTAAGCCTTAGCCAGCACTTGTGCCCATGCCTTAAGCCTTAGCCAGCACTTGTGCACATGCCTTAAGCCTTAGCCAGCACTTGTGCCCATGCCTTAAGCGTTAGCCAGCACTTGTGCCCATGCCTTAAGCATAGCCAGCACTTGTGCCGTTGCCTTAAGCCTAGCCAGCACTTGTACCCATGCCTTAAGCCTAGCCAGCACTTGTGCCCATGCCTTAAGCCTTAGCCAGCACTTGTGCCCATGCCTTAAGCCTTAGCCAGCACTTGTGCCCATGCCTTAAGCCTTAGCCAGCACTTGTGCCCATGCCTTAAGCCTTAGCCAGCACTTGTGCCCATGCCTTAAGCCTTAGCCAGCACTTTTGCCCATGCCTTAAGCCTTAGCCAGCACTTTTGAGCCCCTTGCATGTTTGTTTTTCTGTCTTTAGTTACATGATGGTTATGCACACAGGGCAGGCTTTACGCTCTTCGCTCTTGTCCCGTCTGAATGCGCATGCACGACTGTAATTGGGGAAGAAGGCATTACCCATTTACGGAGGACAGACAAGAAGTGCCTGGTCGCTTGGAGCATGGGGTTATGGAGAGGCTCCGCACTGTACAACAAAGGATCTAGTCCTAAATGTCCAAGTACAGAGTAGAGGGGTGAAAGCTAGCTCTTCACCCCTATGGGTGCCTAACCCTTTATGCAAAGAGTGCAAAGAGTTAGCCGTATGCCTTAAGCCTAGCCAGCACTTGTGCCCATGCCTTAAGCCTTAGCCAGCACTTATGCCCACGCCTTAAGCCTTAGCCAGCACATGTGCCCATGCCTTAAGCCTTAGCCAGCACTTGTGCCCATGCCTTAAGCCTTAGCCAGCACTTGTGCCCATGCCTTAAGCCTTAGCCAGCACTTGTGCACATGCCTTAAGCCTTAGCCAGCACTTGTGCCCATGCCTTAAGCGTTAGCCAGCACTTGTGCCCATGCCTTAAGCATAGCCAGCACTTGTGCCGTTGCCTTAAGCCTAGCCAGCACTTGAACCCATGCCTTAAGCCTAGCCAGCACTTGTGCCCATGCCTTAAGCCTTAGCCAGCACTTGTGCCCATGCCTTAAGCCTTAGCCAGCACTTGTGCCCATGCCTTAAGCCTTAGCCAGCACTTGTGCCCATGCCTTAAGCCTTAGCCAGCACTTGTGCCCATGCCTTAAGCCTTAGCCAGCACTTGTGCCCATGCCTTAAGCCTTAGCCAGCACTTGTGCACATGCCTTAAGCCTTAGCCAGCACTTGTGCCCATGCCTTAAGCCTTAGCCAGCACTTGTGCACATGCCTTAAGCCTTAGCCAGCACTTGTGCCCATGCCTTAAGCGTTAGCCAGCACTTGTGCCCATGCCTTAAGCATAGCCAGCACTTGTGCCCATGCATTAAGCCTAGCCAGCACTTGTGCCCATGCCTTAAGCCTTAGCCAGCACTTGTGCCCATGCCTTAAGCCTTAGCCAGCACTTGTGCCCATGCCTTAAGCCTTAGCCAGCACTTGTGCCCATGCCTTAAGCCTTAGCCAGCACTTGTGCACATGCCTTAAGCCTTAGCCAGCACTTGTGCCCATGCCTTAAGCGTTAGCCAGCACTTGTGCCCATGCCTTAAGCATAGCCAGCACTTGTGCCCATGCATTAAGCCTAGCCAGCACTTGTGCCCATGCCTTAAGCCTTAGCCAGCACTTGTGCCCATGCCTTAAGCTTTAGCCAGCACTTGTGCCCGTGCCTTAAGCTTTAGCCAGCACTTGTGCCCATGCCTTAAGCCTTAGCCAGCACTTGTGCCCATGCCTTAAGCCTTAGCCAGCACTTTTGCCCATGCCTTAAGCCTTAGCCAGCACTTTTGAGCCCCTTGCATGTTTGTTTTTCTGTCATTAGTTACATGATGGTTATGCACACAGGGCAGGCTTTACGCTCTTCGCTCTTGTCCCGTCTGAATGCGCATGCACGACTGTAATTGGGGAAGAAGGCATTACCCATTTACGGAGGACAGACAAGAAGTGCCTGGTCGCTTGGAGCATGGGGTTATGGAGAGGCTCCGCACTGTACAACAAAGGATCTAGTCCTAAATGTCCAAGTACAGAGTAGAGGGGTGAAAGCTAGCTCTTCACCCCTATGGGTGCCTAACCCTTTATGCAAAGAGTGCAAAGAGTTAGCCGTATGCCTTAAGCCTAGCCAGCACTTGTGCCCATGCCTTAACCCTTAGCCAGCACTTATGCCCATGCCTTAAGCCTTAGCCAGCACTTGTGCCCATGCCTTAAGCCTTAGCCAGCACTTGTGCACATGCCTTAAGCCTTAGCCAGCACTTGTGCCCATGCCTTAAGCGTTAGCCAGCACTTGTGCCCATGCCTTAAGCATAGCCAGCACTTGTGCCCATGCATTAAGCCTAGCCAGCACTTGTGCCCATGCCTTAAGCCTTAGCCAGCACTTGTGCCCATGCCTTAAGCTTTAGCCAGCACTTGTGCCCGTGCCTTAAGCTTTAGCCAGCACTTGTGCCCATGCCTTAAGCCTTAGCCAGCACTTGTGCCCATGCCTTAAGCCTTAGCCAGCACTTTTGCCCATGCCTTAAGCCTTAGCCAGCACTTTTGAGCCCCTTGCATGTTTGTTTTTCTGTCATTAGTTACATGATGGTTATGCACACAGGGCAGGCTTTACGCTCTTCGCTCTTGTCCCGTCTGAATGCGCATGCACGACTGTAATTGGGGAAGAAGGCATTACCCATTTACGGAGGACAGACAAGAAGTGCCTGGTCGCTTGGAGCATGGGGTTATGGAGAGGCTCCGCACTGTACAACAAAGGATCTAGTCCTAAATGTCCAAGTACAGAGTAGAGGGGTGAAAGCTAGCTCTTCACCCCTATGGGTGCCTAACCCTTTATGCAAAGAGTGCAAAGAGTTAGCCGTATGCCTTAAGCCTAGCCAGCACTTGTGCCCATGCCTTAACCCTTAGCCAGCACTTATGCCCATGCCTTAAGCCTTAGCCAGCACTTGTGCCCATGCCTTAAGCCTTAGCCAGCACTTGTGCCCATGCCTTAAACCTTAGCCAGCACTTGTGCCCATGCCTTAAACCTTAGCCAGCACTTGTGCCCATACCTTAAGCCTTAGCCAGCACTTGTGCCCATGCCTTAAGCCTTAGCCAGCATTTGTGCCCATGCCTTAAGCCTTAGCCAGCACTTGTGCCCATGCCTTAAGCCTTAGCCAGCACTTGTGCCCATGCCTTAAGCCTTAGCCAGCACTTGTGCCCATGCCTTAAGCCTTAGCCAGCACTTGTGCCCATGCCTTAAGCCTTAGCCAGCACTTGTGCCCATGCCTTATGCCTAGCCAGCACTTGTGCCCATGCCTTATGCCTAGCCAGCACTTGTGCCCATGCCTTATGCCTAGCCAGCACTTGTGCCCATGCCTTGCCTTATGCCTAGCCAGCACTTGTGCCCAGGCCTTAAGCCTAGCCAGCACTTGTGCCCAGGCCTTAAGCCTTAGCCAGCACTAGTGCCCATGCCTTATGCCTAGCCAGCACTTGTGCCCATGCCTTATGCCTAGCCAGCACTTGTGCCCATGCCTTATGCCTAGCCAGCACTTGTGCCCATGCCTTAAGCCTTAGCCAGCACTTGTGCCGATGCCTTAAGCCTTAGCCAGCACTTGTGCCCATGCCTTATGCCTAGCCAGCACTTGTGCCCATGCCTTATGCCTAGCCAGCACTTGTGCCCATGCCTTATGCCTAGCCAGCACTTGTGCCCATGCCTTAAGCCTTAGCCAGCACTTGTGCCCATGCCTTAAGCCTTAGCCAGCACTTGTGCCCATGCCTTAAGCCTTAGCCAGCACTTGTGCCCATGCCTTAAGCGTTAGCCAGCACTTGTGCCCATGCCTTATGCCTAGCCAGCACTTGTGCCCATGCCTTGCCTTATGCCTAGCCAGCACTTGTGCCCAGGCCTTAAGCCTAGCCAGCACTTGTGCCCAGGCCTTAAGCCTTAGCCAGCACTTGTGCCCATGCCTTAAGCCTTAGCCAGCACTTGTGCCCATGCCTTAAGCCTTAGCCAGCACTTGTGCCCATGCCTTAAGCCTTAGCCAGCACTTGTGCCCATGCCTTAAGCGTTAGCCAGCACTTGTGCCCATGCCTTATGCCTAGCCAGCACTTGTGCCCATGCCTTGCCTTATGCCTAGCCAGCACTTGTGCCCAGGCCTTAAGCCTAGCCAGCACTTGTGCCCAGGCCTTAAGCCTTAGCCAGCACTAGTGCCCATGCCTTATGCCTAGCCAGCACTTGTGCCCATGCCTTATGCCTAGCCAGCACTTGTGCCCATGCCTTATGCCTAACCAGCACTTGTGCCCATGCCTTAAGCCTTAGCCAGCACTTGTGCCCATGCCTTAAGCCTTAGCCAGCACTTGTGCCCATGCCTTAAGCGTTAGCCAGCACTTGTGCCCATGCCTTATGCCTAGCCAGCACTTGTGCCCATGCCTTAAGCCTTAGCCAGCACTTGTGCCCATGCCTTAAGCCTAGCCAGCACTTGTGCCGTTGCCTTAAGCATAGCCAGCACTTGTTCCCATGCCTTAAGCCTAGCCAGCACTTGTGCCCATGCCTTAAGCATAGCCAGCACTTGTGCCGTTGCCTTAAGCCTAGCCAGCACTTGTGCCCATGCCTTATGCCTAGCCAGCAATTGTGCCCATGCCTTAAGCCTTAGCCAGCACTTGTGCCCATGCCTTAAGCCTTAGCCAGCACTTGTGCCCATGCCTTAAGCCTTAGCCAGCACTTGTGCCCATGCCTTAAGCCTTAGCCAGCACTTGTGCCCATGCCTTAAGCCTTAGCCAGCACTTGTGCACATGCCTTAAGCCTTAGCCAGCACTTGTGCCCATGCCTTAAGCGTTAGCCAGCACTTGTGCCCATGCCTTAAGCATAGCCAGCACTTGTGCCCATGCATTAAGCCTAGCCAGCACTTGTGCCCATGCCTTAAGCCTTAGCCAGCACTTGTGCCCATGCCTTAAGCCTTAGCCAGCACTTGTGCCCATGCCTTAAGCCTTAGCCAGCACTTGTGCCCATGCCTTAAGCCTTAGCCAGCACTTGTGCACATGCCTTAAGCCTTAGCCAGCACTTGTGCCCATGCCTTAAGCGTTAGCCAGCACTTGTGCCCATGCCTTAAGCATAGCCAGCACTTGTGCCCATGCATTAAGCCTAGCCAGCACTTGTGCCCATGCCTTAAGCCTTAGCCAGCACTTGTGCCCATGCCTTCAGCTTTAGCCAGCACTTGTGCCCGTGCCTTAAGCTTTAGCCAGCACTTGTGCCCATGCCTTAAGCCTTAGCCAGCACTTGTGCCCATGCCTTAAGCCTTAGCCAGCACTTTTGCCCATGCCTTAAGCCTTAGCCAGCACTTTTGAGCCCCTTGCATGTTTGTTTTTCTGTCATTAGTTACATGATGGTTATGCACACAGGGCAGGCTTTACGCTCTTCGCTCTTGTCCCGTCTGAATGCGCATGCACGACTGTAATTGGGGAAGAAGGCATTACCCATTTACGGAGGACAGACAAGAAGTGCCTGGTCGCTTGGAGCATGGGGTTATGGAGAGGCTCCGCACTGTACAACAAAGGATCTAGTCCTAAATGTCCAAGTACAGAGTAGAGGGGTGAAAGCTAGCTCTTCACCCCTATGGGTGCCTAACCCTTTATGCAAAGAGTGCAAAGAGTTAGCCGTATGCCTTAAGCCTAGCCAGCACTTGTGCCCATGCCTTAACCCTTAGCCAGCACTTATGCCCATGCCTTAAGCCTTAGCCAGCACTTGTGCACATGCCTTAAGCCTTAGCCAGCACTTGTGCCCATGCCTTAAGCGTTAGCCAGCACTTGTGCCCATGCCTTAAGCATAGCCAGCACTTGTGCCCATGCATTAAGCCTAGCCAGCACTTGTGCCCATGCCTTAAGCCTTAGCCAGCACTTGTGCCCATGCCTTAAGCTTTAGCCAGCACTTGTGCCCGTGCCTTAAGCTTTAGCCAGCACTTGTGCCCATGCCTTAAGCCTTAGCCAGCACTTGTGCCCATGCCTTAAGCCTTAGCCAGCACTTTTGCCCATGCCTTAAGCCTTAGCCAGCACTTTTGAGCCCCTTGCATGTTTGTTTTTCTGTCATTAGTTACATGATGGTTATGCACACAGGGCAGGCTTTACGCTCTTCGCTCTTGTCCCGTCTGAATGCGCATGCACGACTGTAATTGGGGAAGAAGGCATTACCCATTTACGGAGGACTGACAAGAAGTGCCTGGTCGCTTGGAGCATGGGGTTATGGAGAGGCTCCGCACTGTACAACAAAGGATCTAGTCCTAAATGTCCAAGTACAGAGTAGAGGGGTGAAAGCTAGCTCTTCACCCCTATGGGTGCCTAACCCTTTATGCAAAGAGTGCAAAGAGTTAGCCGTATGCCTTAAGCCTAGCCAGCACTTGTGCCCATGCCTTAACCCTTAGCCAGCACTTATGCCCATGCCTTAAGCCTTAGCCAGCACTTGTGCCCATGCCTTAAGCCTTAGCCAGCACTTGTGCCCATGCCTTAAACCTTAGCCAGCACTTGTGCCCATGCCTTAAACCTTAGCCAGCACTTGTGCCCATACCTTAAGCCTTAGCCAGCACTTGTGCCCATGCCTTAAGCCTTAGCCAGCATTTGTGCCCATGCCTTAAGCCTTAGCCAGCACTTGTGCCCATGCCTTAAGCCTTAGCCAGCACTTGTGCCCATGCCTTAAGCCTTAGCCAGCACTTGTGCCCATGCCTTAAGCCTTAGCCAGCACTTGTGCCCATGCCTTAAGCCTTAGCCAGCACTTGTGCCCATGCCTTATGCCTAGCCAGCACTTGTGCCCATGCCTTATGCCTAGCCAGCACTTGTGCCCATGCCTTATGCCTAGCCAGCACTTGTGCCCATGCCTTGCCTTATGCCTAGCCAGCACTTGTGCCCAGGCCTTAAGCCTAGCCAGCACTTGTGCCCAGGCCTTAAGCCTTAGCCAGCACTAGTGCCCATGCCTTATGCCTAGCCAGCACTTGTGCCCATGCCTTATGCCTAGCCAGCACTTGTGCCCATGCCTTATGCCTAGCCAGCACTTGTGCCCATGCCTTAAGCCTTAGCCAGCACTTGTGCCGATGCCTTAAGCCTTAGCCAGCACTTGTGCCCATGCCTTATGCCTAGCCAGCACTTGTGCCCATGCCTTATGCCTAGCCAGCACTTGTGCCCATGCCTTATGCCTAGCCAGCACTTGTGCCCATGCCTTAAGCCTTAGCCAGCACTTGTGCCCATGCCTTAAGCCTTAGCCAGCACTTGTGCCCATGCCTTAAGCCTTAGCCAGCACTTGTGCCCATGCCTTAAGCCTTAGCCAGCACTTGTGCCCATGTCTTATGCCTAGCCAGCACTTGTGCCCATGCCTTATGCCTAGCCAGCACTTGTGCCCATGCCTTATGCCTAGCCAGCACTTGTGCCCATGCCTTATGCCTAGTCAGCACTTGTGCCCATGCCTTATGCCTAGCCAGCACTTGTGCCCATGCCTTATGCCTAGCCAGCACTTGTGCCCATGCCTTAAGCCTAGCCAGCACTAGCTTGGAGCATGGGGTTATGGAGAGGCTCCGCACTGTACAACAAAGGATCTAGTCCTAAATGTCCAAGTACAGAGTAGAGGGGTGAAAGCTAGCTCTTCACCCCTATGGGTGCCTAACCCTTTATGCAAAGAGTGCAAAGAGTTAGCCGTATGCCTTAAGCCTAGCCAGCACTTGTGCCCATGCCTTAAGCCTTAGCCAGCACTTATGCCCATGCCTTAAGCCTTAGCCAGCACTTGTGCCCATGCCTTAAGCCTTAGCCAGCACTTGTGCCCATGCCTTAAACCTTAGCCAGCACTTGTGCCCATGCCTTAAACCTTAGCCAGCACTTGTGCCCATACCTTAAGCCTTAGCCAGCACTTGTGCCCATGCCTTAAGCCTTAGCCAGCATTTGTGCCCATGCCTTAAGCCTTAGCCAGCACTTGTGCCCATGCCTTAAGCCTTAGCCAGCACTTGTGTCCATGCCTTAAGCCTTAGCCAGCACTTGTACCCATGCCTTAAGCCTTAGCCAGCACTTGTGCCCATGCCTTAAGCCTTAGCCAGCACTTGTGCCCATGCCTTATGCCTAGCCAGCACTTGTGCCCATGCCTTATGCCTAGCCAGCACTTGTGCCCATGCCTTATGCCTAGCCAGCACTTGTGCCCATGCCTTGCCTTATGCCTAGCCAGCACTTGTGCCCAGGCCTTAAGCCTAGCCAGCACTTGTGCCCAGGCCTTAAGCCTTAGCCAGCACTAGTGCCCATGCCTTATGCCTAGCCAGCACTTGTGCCCATGCCTTATGCCTAGCCAGCACTTGTGCCCATGCCTTATGCCTAACCAGCACTTGTGCCCATGCCTTAAGCCTTAGCCAGCACTTGTGCCCATGCCTTAAGCCTTAGCCAGCACTTGTGCCCATGCCTTAAGCCTTAGCCAGCACTTGTGCCCATGCCTTAAGCCTTAGCCAGCACTTGTGCCCATGCCTTAAGCCTTAGCCAGCACTTGTGCCCATGCCTTAAGCCTTAGCCAGCACTTGTGCCCATGCCTTAAGCCTTAGCCAGCACTTGTGCCCATGCCTTAAGCCTTAGCCAGCACTTGTGCCCATGCCTTAAGCCTTAGCCAGCACTTGTGCCCATGCCTTAAGCCTTAGCCAGCACTTGTGCCCATGCCTTAAGCCTTAGCCAGCACTTGTGCCCATGCCTTAAGCGTTAGCCAGCACTTGTGCCCATGCCTTATGCCTAGCCAGCACTTGTGCCCATGCCTTATGCCTAGCCAGCACTTGTGCCCATGCCTTATGCCTAGCCAGAACTTGTGCCCATGCCTTATGCCTAGCCAGCACTTGTGCCCATGCCTTAAGCCTAGCCAGCACTTGTGCCCATGCCTTAAGCATAGCCAGCACTTGTGCCGTTGCCTTAAGCCTAGCCAGCACTTGTGCCCATGCCTTAAGCATAGCCAGCACTTGTGCCGTTGCCTTAAGCCTAGCCAGCACTTGTGCCCATGCCTTAAGCATAGCCAGCACTTGTGCCGTTGCCTTAAGCCTAGCCAGCACTTGTGCCCATGCCTTATGCCTAGCCAGCAATTGTGCCCATGCCTTAAGCCTTAGCCAGCACTTGTGCCCATGCCTTAAGCCTTAGCCAGCACTTGTGCCCATGCCTTAAGCCTTAGCCAGCACTTGTGCCCATGCCTTAAGCCTTAGCCAGCACTTGTGCCCATGCCTTAAGCCTTAGCCAGCACTTGTGCACATGCCTTAAGCCTTAGCCAGCACTTGTGCCCATGCCTTAAGCGTTAGCCAGCACTTGTGCCCATGCCTTAAGCATAGCCAGCACTTGTGCCCATGCATTAAGCCTAGCCAGCACTTGTGCCCATGCCTTAAGCCTTAGCCAGCACTTGTGCCCATGCCTTAAGCCTTAGCCAGCACTTGTGCCCATGCCTTAAGCCTTAGCCAGCACTTGTGCCCATGCCTTAAGCCTTAGCCAGCACTTGTGCACATGCCTTAAGCCTTAGCCAGCACTTGTGCCCATGCCTTAAGCGTTAGCCAGCACTTGTGCCCATGCCTTAAGCATAGCCAGCACTTGTGCCCATGCATTAAGCCTAGCCAGCACTTGTGCCCATGCCTTAAGCCTTAGCCAGCACTTGTGCCCATGCCTTAAGCTTTAGCCAGCACTTGTGCCCGTGCCTTAAGCTTTAGCCAGCACTTGTGCCCATGCCTTAAGCCTTAGCCAGCACTTGTGCCCATGCCTTAAGCCTTAGCCAGCACTTTTGCCCATGCCTTAAGCCTTAGCCAGCACTTTTGAGCCCCTTGCATGTTTGTTTTTCTGTCATTAGTTACATGATGGTTATGCACACAGGGCAGGCTTTACGCTCTTCGCTCTTGTCCCGTCTGAATGCGCATGCACGACTGTAATTGGGGAAGAAGGCATTACCCATTTACGGAGGACAGACAAGAAGTGCCTGGTCGCTTGGAGCATGGGGTTATGGAGAGGCTCCGCACTGTACAACAAAGGATCTAGTCCTAAATGTCCAAGTACAGAGTAGAGGGGTGAAAGCTAGCTCTTCACCCCTATGGGTGCCTAACCCTTTATGCAAAGAGTGCAAAGAGTTAGCCGTATGCCTTAAGCCTAGCCAGCACTTGTGCCCATGCCTTAACCCTTAGCCAGCACTTATGCCCATGCCTTAAGCCTTAGCCAGCACTTGTGCCCATGCCTTAAGCCTTAGCCAGCACTTGTGCACATGCCTTAAGCCTTAGCCAGCACTTGTGCCCATGCCTTAAGCGTTAGCCAGCACTTGTGCCCATGCCTTAAGCATAGCCAGCACTTGTGCCCATGCATTAAGCCTAGCCAGCACTTGTGCCCATGCCTTAAGCCTTAGCCAGCACTTGTGCCCATGCCTTAAGCTTTAGCCAGCACTTGTGCCCGTGCCTTAAGCTTTAGCCAGCACTTGTGCCCATGCCTTAAGCCTTAGCCAGCACTTGTGCCCATGCCTTAAGCCTTAGCCAGCACTTTTGCCCATGCCTTAAGCCTTAGCCAGCACTTTTGAGCCCCTTGCATGTTTGTTTTTCTGTCATTAGTTACATGATGGTTATGCACACAGGGCAGGCTTTACGCTCTTCGCTCTTGTCCCGTCTGAATGCGCATGCACGACTGTAATTGGGGAAGAAGGCATTACCCATTTACGGAGGACAGACAAGAAGTGCCTGGTCGCTTGGAGCATGGGGTTATGGAGAGGCTCCGCACTGTACAACAAAGGATCTAGTCCTAAATGTCCAAGTACAGAGTAGAGGGGTGAAAGCTAGCTCTTCACCCCTATGGGTGCCTAACCCTTTATGCAAAGAGTGCAAAGAGTTAGCCGTATGCCTTAAGCCTAGCCAGCACTTGTGCCCATGCCTTAACCCTTAGCCAGCACTTATGCCCATGCCTTAAGCCTTAGCCAGCACTTGTGCCCATGCCTTAAGCCTTAGCCAGCACTTGTGCCCATGCCTTAAACCTTAGCCAGCACTTGTGCCCATGCCTTAAACCTTAGCCAGCACTTGTGCCCATACCTTAAGCCTTAGCCAGCACTTGTGCCCATGCCTTAAGCCTTAGCCAGCATTTGTGCCCATGCCTTAAGCCTTAGCCAGCACTTGTGCCCATGCCTTAAGCCTTAGCCAGCACTTGTGCCCATGCCTTAAGCCTTAGCCAGCACTTGTGCCCATGCCTTAAGCCTTAGCCAGCACTTGTGCCCATGCCTTAAGCCTTAGCCAGCACTTGTGCCCATGCCTTATGCCTAGCCAGCACTTGTGCCCATGCCTTATGCCTAGCCAGCACTTGTGCCCATGCCTTATGCCTAGCCAGCACTTGTGCCCATGCCTTGCCTTATGCCTAGCCAGCACTTGTGCCCAGGCCTTAAGCCTAGCCAGCACTTGTGCCCAGGCCTTAAGCCTTAGCCAGCACTAGTGCCCATGCCTTATGCCTAGCCAGCTCTTGTGCCCATGCCTTATGCCTAGCCAGCACTTGTGCCCATGCCTTATGCCTAGCCAGCACTTGTGCCCATGCCTTAAGCCTTAGCCAGCACTTGTGCCGATGCCTTAAGCCTTAGCCAGCACTTGTGCCCATGCCTTATGCCTAGCCAGCACTTGTGCCCATGCCTTATGCCTAGCCAGCACTTGTGCCCATGCCTTATGCCTAGCCAGCACTTGTGCCCATGCCTTAAGCCTTAGCCAGCACTTGTGCCCATGCCTTAAGCCTTAGCCAGCACTTGTGCCCATGCCTTAAGCCTTAGCCAGCACTTGTGCCCATGCCTTAAGCCTTAGCCAGCACTTGTGCACATGCCTTAAGCCTAGCCAGCACTTGTGCCCATGCCTTATGCCTAGCCAGCACTTGTGCCCATGCCTTATGCCTAGCCAGCACTTGTGCCCATGCCTTATGCCTAGCCAGCACTTGTACCCATGCCTTAAGCCTAGCCAGCACTTGTGCCCATGCCTTAAGCCTTAGCCAGCACTTGTGCCCATGCCTTAAGCCTTAGCCAGCACTTGTGCCCATGCCTTAAGCCTTAGCCAGCACTTGTGCCCATGCCTTAGCCAGCACTTGTGCCCATGCCTTAGCCAGCACTTGTGCCCATACCTTAAGCCTTAGCCAGCACTTTTGCCCATGCCTTGAGCCTTAGCCAGCACTTGTGCCCATGCCTTAAGCCTTAGCCAGCACTTGTGCCCATGCCTTAAGCCTTAGCCAGCACTTGTGCCCATGCCTTAAGCCTTAGCCAGCACTTGTGCCCATGCCTTAGCCAGCACTTGTGCCCATGCCTTAGCCAGCACTTGTGCCCATACCTTAAGCCTTAGCCAGCACTTTTGCCCATGCCTTGAGCCTTAGCCAGCACTTTTGAGCCCCTTGCATGTTTGTTTTTCTGTCTTTAGTTACATGATGGTTATGCACACAGGGCAGGCTTTACACTCTTCGCTCTTGTCCCGTCTGAATGCGCATGCACGACTGTAATTGGGGAAGAAGGCATTACCCATTTACGGAGGACAGACAAGAAGTGCCTGGTCGCTTGGAGCATGGGGTTATGGAGAGGCTCCGCACTGTACAACAAAGGATCTAGTCCTAAATGTCCAAGTACAGAGTAGAGGGGTGAAAGCTAGCTCTTCACCCCTATGGGTGCCTAACCCTTTATGCAAAGAGTGCAAAGAGTTAGCCGTATGCCTTAAGCCTAGCCAGCACTTGTGCCCATGCCTTAAGCCTTAGCCAGCACTTATGCCCATGCCTTAAGCCTTAGCCAGCACTTGTGCCCATGCCTTAAGCCTTAGCCAGCACTTGTGCCCATGCCTTAAACCTTAGCCAGCACTTGTGCCCATGCCTTAAACCTTAGCCAGCACTTGTGCCCATACCTTAAGCCTTAGCCAGCACTTGTGCCCATGCCTTAAGCCTTAGCCAGCATTTGTGCCCATGCCTTAAGCCTTAGCCAGCACTTGTGCCCATGCCTTAAGCCTTAGCCAGCACTTGTGTCCATGCCTTAAGCCTTAGCCAGCACTTGTACCCATGCCTTAAGCCTTAGCCAGCACTTGTGCCCATGCCTTAAGCCTTAGCCAGCACTTGTGCCCATGCCTTATGCCTAGCCAGCACTTGTGCCCATGCCTTATGCCTAGCCAGCACTTGTGCCCATGCCTTATGCCTAGCCAGCACTTGTGCCCATGCCTTGCCTTATGCCTAGCCAGCACTTGTGCCCAGGCCTTAAGCCTAGCCAGCACTTGTGCCCAGGCCTTAAGCCTTAGCCAGCACTAGTGCCCATGCCTTATGCCTAGCCAGCACTTGTGCCCATGCCTTATGCCTAGCCAGCACTTGTGCCCATGCCTTATGCCTAACCAGCACTTGTGCCCATGCCTTAAGCCTTAGCCAGCACTTGTGCCCATGCCTTAAGCCTTAGCCAGCACTTGTGCCCATGCCTTAAGCCTTAGCCAGCACTTGTGCCCATGCCTTAAGCCTTAGCCAGCACTTGTGCCCATGCCTTAAGCCTTAGCGAGCACTTGTGCCCATGCCTTAAGCCTTAGCCAGCACTTGTGCCCATGCCTTAAGCCTTAGCCAGCACTTGTGCCCATGCCTTAAGCCTTAGCCAGCACTTGTGCCCATGCCTTAAGCCTTAGCCAGCACTTGTGCCCATGCCTTAAGCCTTAGCCAGCACTTGTGCCCATGCCTTAAGCCTTAGCCAGCACTTGTGCCCATGCCTTAAGCGTTAGCCAGCACTTGTGCCCATGCCTTATGCCTAGCCAGCACTTGTGCCCATGCCTTATGCCTAGCCAGCACTTGTGCCCATGCCTTATGCCTAGCCAGAACTTGTGCCCATGCCTTATGCCTAGCCAGCACTTGTGCCCATGCCTTAAGCCTAGCCAGCACTTGTGCCCATGCCTTAAGCATAGCCAGCACTTGTGCCGTTGCCTTAAGCCTAGCCAGCACTTGTGCCCATGCCTTAAGCCTTAGCCAGCACATGTGCCCATGCCTTAAGCCTTAGCCAGCACTTGTGCCCATGCCTTAAGCCTTAGCCAGCACTTGTGGCCATGCCTTAAGCCTTAGCCAGCACTTGTGCCCATGCCTTAAGCCTTAGCCAGCACTTGTGCACATGCCTTAAGCCTTAGCCAGCACTTGTGCCCATGCCTTAAGCGTTAGCCAGCACTTGTGCCCATGCCTTAAGCATAGCCAGCACTTGTGCCGTTGCCTTAAGCCTAGCCAGCACTTGTACCCATGCCTTAAGCCTAGCCAGCACTTGTGCCCATGCCTTAAGCCTTAGCCAGCACTTGTGCCCATGCCTTAAGCCTTAGCCAGCACTTGTGCCCATGCCTTAAGCCTTAGCCAGCACTTGTGCCCATGCCTTAAGCCTTAGCCAGCACTTGTGCCCATGCCTTAAGCCTTAGCCAGCACTTTTGCCCATGCCTTAAGCCTTAGCCAGCACTTTTGAGCCCCTTGCATGTTTGTTTTTCTGTCTTTAGTTACATGATGGTTATGCACACAGGGCAGGCTTTACGCTCTTCGCTCTTGTCCCGTCTGAATGCGCATGCACGACTGTAATTGGGGAAGAAGGCATTACCCATTTACGGAGGACAGACAAGAAGTGCCTGGTCGCTTGGAGCATGGGGTTATGGAGAGGCTCCGCACTGTACAACAAAGGATCTAGTCCTAAATGTCCAAGTACAGAGTAGAGGGGTGAAAGCTAGCTCTTCACCCCTATGGGTGCCTAACCCTTTATGCAAAGAGTGCAAAGAGTTAGCCGTATGCCTTAAGCCTAGCCAGCACTTGTGCCCATGCCTTAAGCCTTAGCCAGCACTTATGCCCACGCCTTAAGCCTTAGCCAGCACTTGTGCCCATGCCTTAAGCCTTAGCCAGCACTTGTGCCCATGCCTTAAGCCTTAGCCAGCACTTGTGCCCATGCCTTATGCCTAGCCAGCACTTGTGCCCATGCCTTATGCCTAGCCAGCACTTGTGCCCATGCCTTATGCCTAGCCAGCACTTGTGCCCATGCCTTATGCCTAGCCAGCACTTGTGCCCATGCCTTAAGCCTTAGCCAGCACTTGTGCCCATGCCTTAAGCCTTAGCCAGCACTTGTGCCCATGCCTTAAGCCTTAGCCAGCACTTGTGCCCATGCCTTAAGCCTTAGCCAGCACTTGTGCCCATGTCTTATGCCTAGCCAGCACTTGTGCCCATGCCTTATGCCTAGCCAGCACTTGTGCCCATGCCTTATGCCTAGCCAGCACTTGTGCCCATGCCTTATGCCTAGTCAGCACTTGTGCCCATGCCTTATGCCTAGCCAGCACTTGTGCCCATGCCTTATGCCTAGCCAGCACTTGTGCCCATGCCTTAAGCCTAGCCAGCACTAGCTTGGAGCATGGGGTTATGGAGAGGCTCCGCACTGTACAACAAAGGATCTAGTCCTAAATGTCCAAGTACAGAGTAGAGGGGTGAAAGCTAGCTCTTCACCCCTATGGGTGCCTAACCCTTTATGCAAAGAGTGCAAAGAGTTAGCCGTATGCCTTAAGCCTAGCCAGCACTTGTGCCCATGCCTTAAGCCTTAGCCAGCACTTATGCCCATGCCTTAAGCCTTAGCCAGCACTTGTGCCCATGCCTTAAGCCTTAGCCAGCACTTGTGCCCATGCCTTAAACCTTAGCCAGCACTTGTGCCCATGCCTTAAACCTTAGCCAGCACTTGTGCCCATACCTTAAGCCTTAGCCAGCACTTGTGCCCATGCCTTAAGCCTTAGCCAGCATTTGTGCCCATGCCTTAAGCCTTAGCCAGCACTTGTGCCCATGCCTTAAGCCTTAGCCAGCACTTGTGTCCATGCCTTAAGCCTTAGCCAGCACTTGTACCCATGCCTTAAGCCTTAGCCAGCACTTGTGCCCATGCCTTAAGCCTTAGCCAGCACTTGTGCCCATGCCTTATGCCTAGCCAGCACTTGTGCCCATGCCTTATGCCTAGCCAGCACTTGTGCCCATGCCTTATGCCTAGCCAGCACTTGTGCCCATGCCTTGCCTTATGCCTAGCCAGCACTTGTGCCCAGGCCTTAAGCCTAGCCAGCACTTGTGCCCAGGCCTTAAGCCTTAGCCAGCACTAGTGCCCATGCCTTATGCCTAGCCAGCACTTGTGCCCATGCCTTATGCCTAGCCAGCACTTGTGCCCATGCCTTATGCCTAACCAGCACTTGTGCCCATGCCTTAAGCCTTAGCCAGCACTTGTGCCCATGCCTTAAGCCTTAGCCAGCACTTGTGCCCATGCCTTAAGCCTTAGCCAGCACTTGTGCCCATGCCTTAAGCCTTAGCCAGCACTTGTGCCCATGCCTTAAGCCTTAGCCAGCACTTGTGCCCATGCCTTAAGCCTTAGCCAGCACTTGTGCCCATGCCTTAAGCCTTAGCCAGCACTTGTGCCCATGCCTTAAGCCTTAGCCAGCACTTGTGCCCATGCCTTAAGCCTTAGCCAGCACTTGTGCCCATGCCTTAAGCCTTAGCCAGCACTTGTGCCCATGCCTTAAGCCTTAGCCAGCACTTGTGCCCATGCCTTAAGCGTTAGCCAGCACTTGTGCCCATGCCTTATGCCTAGCCAGCACTTGTGCCCATGCCTTATGCCTAGCCAGCACTTGTGCCCATGCCTTATGCCTAGCCAGAACTTGTGCCCATGCCTTATGCCTAGCCAGCACTTGTGCCCATGCCTTAAGCCTAGCCAGCACTTGTGCCCATGCCTTAAGCATAGCCAGCACTTGTGCCGTTGCCTTAAGCCTAGCCAGCACTTGTGCCCATGCCTTAAGCATAGCCAGCACTTGTGCCGTTGCCTTAAGCCTAGCCAGCACTTGTGCCCATGCCTTAAGCATAGCCAGCACTTGTGCCGTTGCCTTAAGCCTAGCCAGCACTTGTGCCCATGCCTTATGCCTAGCCAGCAATTGTGCCCATGCCTTAAGCCTTAGCCAGCACTTGTGCCCATGCCTTAAGCCTTAGCCAGCACTTGTGCCCATGCCTTAAGCCTTAGCCAGCACTTGTGCCCATGCCTTAAGCCTTAGCCAGCACTTGTGCCCATGCCTTAAGCCTTAGCCAGCACTTGTGCACATGCCTTAAGCCTTAGCCAGCACTTGTGCCCATGCCTTAAGCGTTAGCCAGCACTTGTGCCCATGCCTTAAGCATAGCCAGCACTTGTGCCCATGCATTAAGCCTAGCCAGCACTTGTGCCCATGCCTTAAGCCTTAGCCAGCACTTGTGCCCATGCCTTAAGCCTTAGCCAGCACTTGTGCCCATGCCTTAAGCCTTAGCCAGCACTTGTGCCCATGCCTTAAGCCTTAGCCAGCACTTGTGCACATGCCTTAAGCCTTAGCCAGCACTTGTGCCCATGCCTTAAGCGTTAGCCAGCACTTGTGCCCATGCCTTAAGCATAGCCAGCACTTGTGCCCATGCATTAAGCCTAGCCAGCACTTGTGCCCATGCCTTAAGCCTTAGCCAGCACTTGTGCCCATGCCTTAAGCTTTAGCCAGCACTTGTGCCCGTGCCTTAAGCTTTAGCCAGCACTTGTGCCCATGCCTTAAGCCTTAGCCAGCACTTGTGCCCATGCCTTAAGCCTTAGCCAGCACTTTTGCCCATGCCTTAAGCCTTAGCCAGCACTTTTGAGCCCCTTGCATGTTTGTTTTTCTGTCATTAGTTACATGATGGTTATGCACACAGGGCAGGCTTTACGCTCTTCGCTCTTGTCCCGTCTGAATGCGCATGCACGACTGTAATTGGGGAAGAAGGCATTACCCATTTACGGAGGACAGACAAGAAGTGCCTGGTCGCTTGGAGCATGGGGTTATGGAGAGGCTCCGCACTGTACAACAAAGGATCTAGTCCTAAATGTCCAAGTACAGAGTAGAGGGGTGAAAGCTAGCTCTTCACCCCTATGGGTGCCTAACCCTTTATGCAAAGAGTGCAAAGAGTTAGCCGTATGCCTTAAGCCTAGCCAGCACTTGTGCCCATGCCTTAACCCTTAGCCAGCACTTATGCCCATGCCTTAAGCCTTAGCCAGCACTTGTGCCCATGCCTTAAGCCTTAGCCAGCACTTGTGCACATGCCTTAAGCCTTAGCCAGCACTTGTGCCCATGCCTTAAGCGTTAGCCAGCACTTGTGCCCATGCCTTAAGCATAGCCAGCACTTGTGCCCATGCATTAAGCCTAGCCAGCACTTGTGCCCATGCCTTAAGCCTTAGCCAGCACTTGTGCCCATGCCTTAAGCTTTAGCCAGCACTTGTGCCCGTGCCTTAAGCTTTAGCCAGCACTTGTGCCCATGCCTTAAGCCTTAGCCAGCACTTGTGCCCATGCCTTAAGCCTTAGCCAGCACTTTTGCCCATGCCTTAAGCCTTAGCCAGCACTTTTGAGCCCCTTGCATGTTTGTTTTTCTGTCATTAGTTACATGATGGTTATGCACACAGGGCAGGCTTTACGCTCTTCGCTCTTGTCCCGTCTGAATGCGCATGCACGACTGTAATTGGGGAAGAAGGCATTACCCATTTACGGAGGACAGACAAGAAGTGCCTGGTCGCTTGGAGCATGGGGTTATGGAGAGGCTCCGCACTGTACAACAAAGGATCTAGTCCTAAATGTCCAAGTACAGAGTAGAGGGGTGAAAGCTAGCTCTTCACCCCTATGGGTGCCTAACCCTTTATGCAAAGAGTGCAAAGAGTTAGCCGTATGCCTTAAGCCTAGCCAGCACTTGTGCCCATGCCTTAACCCTTAGCCAGCACTTATGCCCATGCCTTAAGCCTTAGCCAGCACTTGTGCCCATGCCTTAAGCCTTAGCCAGCACTTGTGCCCATGCCTTAAACCTTAGCCAGCACTTGTGCCCATGCCTTAAACCTTAGCCAGCACTTGTGCCCATACCTTAAGCCTTAGCCAGCACTTGTGCCCATGCCTTAAGCCTTAGCCAGCATTTGTGCCCATGCCTTAAGCCTTAGCCAGCACTTGTGCCCATGCCTTAAGCCTTAGCCAGCACTTGTGCCCATGCCTTAAGCCTTAGCCAGCACTTGTGCCCATGCCTTAAGCCTTAGCCAGCACTTGTGCCCATGCCTTAAGCCTTAGCCAGCACTTGTGCCCATGCCTTATGCCTAGCCAGCACTTGTGCCCATGCCTTATGCCTAGCCAGCACTTGTGCCCATGCCTTATGCCTAGCCAGCACTTGTGCCCATGCCTTGCCTTATGCCTAGCCAGCACTTGTGCCCAGGCCTTAAGCCTAGCCAGCACTTGTGCCCAGGCCTTAAGCCTTAGCCAGCACTAGTGCCCATGCCTTATGCCTAGCCAGCTCTTGTGCCCATGCCTTATGCCTAGCCAGCACTTGTGCCCATGCCTTATGCCTAGCCAGCACTTGTGCCCATGCCTTAAGCCTTAGCCAGCACTTGTGCCGATGCCTTAAGCCTTAGCCAGCACTTGTGCCCATGCCTTATGCCTAGCCAGCACTTGTGCCCATGCCTTATGCCTAGCCAGCACTTGTGCCCATGCCTTATGCCTAGCCAGCACTTGTGCCCATGCCTTAAGCCTTAGCCAGCACTTGTGCCCATGCCTTAAGCCTTAGCCAGCACTTGTGCCCATGCCTTAAGCCTTAGCCAGCACTTGTGCCCATGCCTTAAGCCTTAGCCAGCACTTGTGCACATGCCTTAAGCCTAGCCAGCACTTGTGCCCATGCCTTATGCCTAGCCAGCACTTGTGCCCATGCCTTATGCCTAGCCAGCACTTGTGCCCATGCCTTATGCCTAGCCAGCACTTGTACCCATGCCTTAAGCCTAGCCAGCACTTGTGCCCATGCCTTAAGCCTTAGCCAGCACTTGTGCCCATGCCTTAAGCCTTAGCCAGCACTTGTGCCCATGCCTTAAGCCTTAGCCAGCACTTGTGCCCATGCCTTAGCCAGCACTTGTGCCCATGCCTTAGCCAGCACTTGTGCCCATACCTTAAGCCTTAGCCAGCACTTTTGCCCATGCCTTGAGCCTTAGCCAGCACTTGTGCCCATGCCTTAAGCCTTAGCCAGCACTTGTGCCCATGCCTTAAGCCTTAGCCAGCACTTGTGCCCATGCCTTAAGCCTTAGCCAGCACTTGTGCCCATGCCTTAGCCAGCACTTGTGCCCATGCCTTAGCCAGCACTTGTGCCCATACCTTAAGCCTTAGCCAGCACTTTTGCCCATGCCTTGAGCCTTAGCCAGCACTTTTGAGCCCCTTGCATGTTTGTTTTTCTGTCTTTAGTTACATGATGGTTATGCACACAGGGCAGGCTTTACACTCTTCGCTCTTGTCCCGTCTGAATGCGCATGCACGACTGTAATTGGGGAAGAAGGCATTACCCATTTACGGAGGACAGACAAGAAGTGCCTGGTCGCTTGGAGCATGGGGTTATGGAGAGGCTCCGCACTGTACAACAAAGGATCTAGTCCTAAATGTCCAAGTACAGAGTAGAGGGGTGAAAGCTAGCTCTTCACCCCTATGGGTGCCTAACCCTTTATGCAAAGAGTGCAAAGAGTTAGCCGTATGCCTTAAGCCTAGCCAGCACTTGTGCCCATGCCTTAAGCCTTAGCCAGCACTTATGCCCATGCCTTAAGCCTTAGCCAGCACTTGTGCCCATGCCTTAAGCCTTAGCCAGCACTTGTGCCCATGCCTTAAACCTTAGCCAGCACTTGTGCCCATGCCTTAAACCTTAGCCAGCACTTGTGCCCATACCTTAAGCCTTAGCCAGCACTTGTGCCCATGCCTTAAGCCTTAGCCAGCATTTGTGCCCATGCCTTAAGCCTTAGCCAGCACTTGTGCCCATGCCTTAAGCCTTAGCCAGCACTTGTGTCCATGCCTTAAGCCTTAGCCAGCACTTGTACCCATGCCTTAAGCCTTAGCCAGCACTTGTGCCCATGCCTTAAGCCTTAGCCAGCACTTGTGCCCATGCCTTATGCCTAGCCAGCACTTGTGCCCATGCCTTATGCCTAGCCAGCACTTGTGCCCATGCCTTATGCCTAGCCAGCACTTGTGCCCATGCCTTGCCTTATGCCTAGCCAGCACTTGTGCCCAGGCCTTAAGCCTAGCCAGCACTTGTGCCCAGGCCTTAAGCCTTAGCCAGCACTAGTGCCCATGCCTTATGCCTAGCCAGCACTTGTGCCCATGCCTTATGCCTAGCCAGCACTTGTGCCCATGCCTTATGCCTAACCAGCACTTGTGCCCATGCCTTAAGCCTTAGCCAGCACTTGTGCCCATGCCTTAAGCCTTAGCCAGCACTTGTGCCCATGCCTTAAGCCTTAGCCAGCACTTGTGCCCATGCCTTAAGCCTTAGCCAGCACTTGTGCCCATGCCTTAAGCCTTAGCGAGCACTTGTGCCCATGCCTTAAGCCTTAGCCAGCACTTGTGCCCATGCCTTAAGCCTTAGCCAGCACTTGTGCCCATGCCTTAAGCCTTAGCCAGCACTTGTGCCCATGCCTTAAGCCTTAGCCAGCACTTGTGCCCATGCCTTAAGCCTTAGCCAGCACTTGTGCCCATGCCTTAAGCCTTAGCCAGCACTTGTGCCCATGCCTTAAGCGTTAGCCAGCACTTGTGCCCATGCCTTATGCCTAGCCAGCACTTGTGCCCATGCCTTATGCCTAGCCAGCACTTGTGCCCATGCCTTATGCCTAGCCAGAACTTGTGCCCATGCCTTATGCCTAGCCAGCACTTGTGCCCATGCCTTAAGCCTAGCCAGCACTTGTGCCCATGCCTTAAGCATAGCCAGCACTTGTGCCGTTGCCTTAAGCCTAGCCAGCACTTGTGCCCATGCCTTAAGCCTTAGCCAGCACATGTGCCCATGCCTTAAGCCTTAGCCAGCACTTGTGCCCATGCCTTAAGCCTTAGCCAGCACTTGTGGCCATGCCTTAAGCCTTAGCCAGCACTTGTGCCCATGCCTTAAGCCTTAGCCAGCACTTGTGCACATGCCTTAAGCCTTAGCCAGCACTTGTGCCCATGCCTTAAGCGTTAGCCAGCACTTGTGCCCATGCCTTAAGCATAGCCAGCACTTGTGCCGTTGCCTTAAGCCTAGCCAGCACTTGTACCCATGCCTTAAGCCTAGCCAGCACTTGTGCCCATGCCTTAAGCCTTAGCCAGCACTTGTGCCCATGCCTTAAGCCTTAGCCAGCACTTGTGCCCATGCCTTAAGCCTTAGCCAGCACTTGTGCCCATGCCTTAAGCCTTAGCCAGCACTTGTGCCCATGCCTTAAGCCTTAGCCAGCACTTTTGCCCATGCCTTAAGCCTTAGCCAGCACTTTTGAGCCCCTTGCATGTTTGTTTTTCTGTCTTTAGTTACATGATGGTTATGCACACAGGGCAGGCTTTACGCTCTTCGCTCTTGTCCCGTCTGAATGCGCATGCACGACTGTAATTGGGGAAGAAGGCATTACCCATTTACGGAGGACAGACAAGAAGTGCCTGGTCGCTTGGAGCATGGGGTTATGGAGAGGCTCCGCACTGTACAACAAAGGATCTAGTCCTAAATGTCCAAGTACAGAGTAGAGGGGTGAAAGCTAGCTCTTCACCCCTATGGGTGCCTAACCCTTTATGCAAAGAGTGCAAAGAGTTAGCCGTATGCCTTAAGCCTAGCCAGCACTTGTGCCCATGCCTTAAGCCTTAGCCAGCACTTATGCCCACGCCTTAAGCCTTAGCCAGCACTTGTGCCCATGCCTTAAGCCTTAGCCAGCACTTGTGCCCATGCCTTAAGCCTTAGCCAGCACTTGTGCCCATGCCTTAAGCCTTAGCCAGCACTTGTGCACATGCCTTAAGCCTTAGCCAGCACTTGTGCCCATGCCTTAAGCGTTAGCCAGCACTTGTGCCCATGCCTTAAGCATAGCCAGCACTTGTGCCGTTGCCTTAAGCCTAGCCAGCACTTGAACCCATGCCTTAAGCCTAGCCAGCACTTGTGCCCATGCCTTAAGCCTTAGCCAGCACTTGTGCCCATGCCTTAAGCCTTAGCCAGCACTTGTGCCCATGCCTTAAGCCTTAGCCAGCACTTGTGCCCATGCCTTAAGCCTTAGCCAGCACTTGTGCCCATGCCTTAAGCCTTAGCCAGCACTTGTGCCCATGCCTTAAGCCTTAGCCAGCACTTGTGCACATGCCTTAAGCCTTAGCCAGCACTTGTGCCCATGCCTTAAGCCTTAGCCAGCACTTGTGCACATGCCTTAAGCCTTAGCCAGCACTTGTGCCCATGCCTTAAGCGTTAGCCAGCACTTGTGCCCATGCCTTAAGCATAGCCAGCACTTGTGCCCATGCATTAAGCCTAGCCAGCACTTGTGCCCATGCCTTAAGCCTTAGCCAGCACTTGTGCCCATGCCTTAAGCCTTAGCCAGCACTTGTGCCCATGCCTTAAGCCTTAGCCAGCACTTGTGCCCATGCCTTAAGCCTTAGCCAGCACTTGTGCACATGCCTTAAGCCTTAGCCAGCACTTGTGCCCATGCCTTAAGCGTTAGCCAGCACTTGTGCCCATGCCTTAAGCATAGCCAGCACTTGTGCCCATGCATTAAGCCTAGCCAGCACTTGTGCCCATGCCTTAAGCCTTAGCCAGCACTTGTGCCCATGCCTTAAGCTTTAGCCAGCACTTGTGCCCGTGCCTTAAGCTTTAGCCAGCACTTGTGCCCATGCCTTAAGCCTTAGCCAGCACTTGTGCCCATGCCTTAAGCCTTAGCCAGCACTTTTGCCCATGCCTTAAGCCTTAGCCAGCACTTTTGAGCCCCTTGCATGTTTGTTTTTCTGTCATTAGTTACATGATGGTTATGCACACAGGGCAGGCTTTACGCTCTTCGCTCTTGTCCCGTCTGAATGCGCATGCACGACTGTAATTGGGGAAGAAGGCATTACCCATTTACGGAGGACAGACAAGAAGTGCCTGGTCGCTTGGAGCATGGGGTTATGGAGAGGCTCCGCACTGTACAACAAAGGATCTAGTCCTAAATGTCCAAGTACAGAGTAGAGGGGTGAAAGCTAGCTCTTCACCCCTATGGGTGCCTAACCCTTTATGCAAAGAGTGCAAAGAGTTAGCCGTATGCCTTAAGCCTAGCCAGCACTTGTGCCCATGCCTTAACCCTTAGCCAGCACTTATGCCCATGCCTTAAGCCTTAGCCAGCACTTGTGCCCATGCCTTAAGCCTTAGCCAGCACTTGTGCACATGCCTTAAGCCTTAGCCAGCACTTGTGCCCATGCCTTAAGCGTTAGCCAGCACTTGTGCCCATGCCTTAAGCATAGCCAGCACTTGTGCCCATGCATTAAGCCTAGCCAGCACTTGTGCCCATGCCTTAAGCCTTAGCCAGCACTTGTGCCCATGCCTTAAGCTTTAGCCAGCACTTGTGCCCGTGCCTTAAGCTTTAGCCAGCACTTGTGCCCATGCCTTAAGCCTTAGCCAGCACTTGTGCCCATGCCTTAAGCCTTAGCCAGCACTTTTGCCCATGCCTTAAGCCTTAGCCAGCACTTTTGAGCCCCTTGCATGTTTGTTTTTCTGTCATTAGTTACATGATGGTTATGCACACAGGGCAGGCTTTACGCTCTTCGCTCTTGTCCCGTCTGAATGCGCATGCACGACTGTAATTGGGGAAGAAGGCATTACCCATTTACGGAGGACAGACAAGAAGTGCCTGGTCGCTTGGAGCATGGGGTTATGGAGAGGCTCCGCACTGTACAACAAAGGATCTAGTCCTAAATGTCCAAGTACAGAGTAGAGGGGTGAAAGCTAGCTCTTCACCCCTATGGGTGCCTAACCCTTTATGCAAAGAGTGCAAAGAGTTAGCCGTATGCCTTAAGCCTAGCCAGCACTTGTGCCCATGCCTTAACCCTTAGCCAGCACTTATGCCCATGCCTTAAGCCTTAGCCAGCACTTGTGCCCATGCCTTAAGCCTTAGCCAGCACTTGTGCCCATGCCTTAAACCTTAGCCAGCACTTGTGCCCATGCCTTAAACCTTAGCCAGCACTTGTGCCCATACCTTAAGCCTTAGCCAGCACTTGTGCCCATGCCTTAAGCCTTAGCCAGCATTTGTGCCCATGCCTTAAGCCTTAGCCAGCACTTGTGCCCATGCCTTAAGCCTTAGCCAGCACTTGTGCCCATGCCTTAAGCCTTAGCCAGCACTTGTGCCCATGCCTTAAGCCTTAGCCAGCACTTGTGCCCATGCCTTAAGCCTTAGCCAGCACTTGTGCCCATGCCTTATGCCTAGCCAGCACTTGTGCCCATGCCTTATGCCTAGCCAGCACTTGTGCCCATGCCTTATGCCTAGCCAGCACTTGTGCCCATGCCTTGCCTTATGCCTAGCCAGCACTTGTGCCCAGGCCTTAAGCCTAGCCAGCACTTGTGCCCAGGCCTTAAGCCTTAGCCAGCACTAGTGCCCATGCCTTATGCCTAGCCAGCACTTGTGCCCATGCCTTATGCCTAGCCAGCACTTGTGCCCATGCCTTATGCCTAGCCAGCACTTGTGCCCATGCCTTAAGCCTTAGCCAGCACTTGTGCCGATGCCTTAAGCCTTAGCCAGCACTTGTGCCCATGCCTTATGCCTAGCCAGCACTTGTGCCCATGCCTTATGCCTAGCCAGCACTTGTGCCCATGCCTTATGCCTAGCCAGCACTTGTGCCCATGCCTTAAGCCTTAGCCAGCACTTGTGCCCATGCCTTAAGCCTTAGCCAGCACTTGTGCCCATGCCTTAAGCCTTAGCCAGCACTTGTGCCCATGCCTTAAGCGTTAGCCAGCACTTGTGCCCATGCCTTATGCCTAGCCAGCACTTGTGCCCATGCCTTGCCTTATGCCTAGCCAGCACTTGTGCCCAGGCCTTAAGCCTAGCCAGCACTTGTGCCCAGGCCTTAAGCCTTAGCCAGCACTTGTGCCCATGCCTTAAGCCTTAGCCAGCACTTGTGCCCATGCCTTAAGCCTTAGCCAGCACTTGTGCCCATGCCTTAAGCCTTAGCCAGCACTTGTGCCCATGCCTTAAGCGTTAGCCAGCACTTGTGCCCATGCCTTATGCCTAGCCAGCACTTGTGCCCATGCCTTGCCTTATGCCTAGCCAGCACTTGTGCCCAGGCCTTAAGCCTAGCCAGCACTTGTGCCCAGGCCTTAAGCCTTAGCCAGCACTAGTGCCCATGCCTTATGCCTAGCCAGCACTTGTGCCCATGCCTTATGCCTAGCCAGCACTTGTGCCCATGCCTTATGCCTAACCAGCACTTGTGCCCATGCCTTAAGCCTTAGCCAGCACTTGTGCCCATGCCTTAAGCCTTAGCCAGCACTTGTGCCCATGCCTTAAGCGTTAGCCAGCACTTGTGCCCATGCCTTATGCCTAGCCAGCACTTGTGCCCATGCCTTAAGCCTTAGCCAGCACTTGTGCCCATGCCTTAAGCCTAGCCAGCACTTGTGCCGTTGCCTTAAGCATAGCCAGCACTTGTTCCCATGCCTTAAGCCTAGCCAGCACTTGTGCCCATGCCTTAAGCATAGCCAGCACTTGTGCCGTTGCCTTAAGCCTAGCCAGCACTTGTGCCCATGCCTTATGCCTAGCCAGCAATTGTGCCCATGCCTTAAGCCTTAGCCAGCACTTGTGCCCATGCCTTAAGCCTTAGCCAGCACTTGTGCCCATGCCTTAAGCCTTAGCCAGCACTTGTGCCCATGCCTTAAGCCTTAGCCAGCACTTGTGCCCATGCCTTAAGCCTTAGCCAGCACTTGTGCACATGCCTTAAGCCTTAGCCAGCACTTGTGCCCATGCCTTAAGCGTTAGCCAGCACTTGTGCCCATGCCTTAAGCATAGCCAGCACTTGTGCCCATGCATTAAGCCTAGCCAGCACTTGTGCCCATGCCTTAAGCCTTAGCCAGCACTTGTGCCCATGCCTTAAGCCTTAGCCAGCACTTGTGCCCATGCCTTAAGCCTTAGCCAGCACTTGTGCCCATGCCTTAAGCCTTAGCCAGCACTTGTGCACATGCCTTAAGCCTTAGCCAGCACTTGTGCCCATGCCTTAAGCGTTAGCCAGCACTTGTGCCCATGCCTTAAGCATAGCCAGCACTTGTGCCCATGCATTAAGCCTAGCCAGCACTTGTGCCCATGCCTTAAGCCTTAGCCAGCACTTGTGCCCATGCCTTCAGCTTTAGCCAGCACTTGTGCCCGTGCCTTAAGCTTTAGCCAGCACTTGTGCCCATGCCTTAAGCCTTAGCCAGCACTTGTGCCCATGCCTTAAGCCTTAGCCAGCACTTTTGCCCATGCCTTAAGCCTTAGCCAGCACTTTTGAGCCCCTTGCATGTTTGTTTTTCTGTCATTAGTTACATGATGGTTATGCACACAGGGCAGGCTTTACGCTCTTCGCTCTTGTCCCGTCTGAATGCGCATGCACGACTGTAATTGGGGAAGAAGGCATTACCCATTTACGGAGGACAGACAAGAAGTGCCTGGTCGCTTGGAGCATGGGGTTATGGAGAGGCTCCGCACTGTACAACAAAGGATCTAGTCCTAAATGTCCAAGTACAGAGTAGAGGGGTGAAAGCTAGCTCTTCACCCCTATGGGTGCCTAACCCTTTATGCAAAGAGTGCAAAGAGTTAGCCGTATGCCTTAAGCCTAGCCAGCACTTGTGCCCATGCCTTAACCCTTAGCCAGCACTTATGCCCATGCCTTAAGCCTTAGCCAGCACTTGTGCCCATGCCTTAAGCCTTAGCCAGCACTTGTGCCCATGCCTTAAACCTTAGCCAGCACTTGTGCCCATGCCTTAAACCTTAGCCAGCACTTGTGCCCATACCTTAAGCCTTAGCCAGCACTTGTGCCCATGCCTTAAGCCTTAGCCAGCATTTGTGCCCATGCCTTAAGCCTTAGCCAGCACTTGTGCCCATGCCTTAAGCCTTAGCCAGCACTTGTGCCCATGCCTTAAGCCTTAGCCAGCACTTGTGCCCATGCCTTAAGCCTTAGCCAGCACTTGTGCCCATGCCTTAAGCCTTAGCCAGCACTTGTGCCCATGCCTTATGCCTAGCCAGCACTTGTGCCCATGCCTTATGCCTAGCCAGCACTTGTGCCCATGCCTTATGCCTAGCCAGCACTTGTGCCCATGCCTTGCCTTATGCCTAGCCAGCACTTGTGCCCAGGCCTTAAGCCTAGCCAGCACTTGTGCCCAGGCCTTAAGCCTTAGCCAGCACTAGTGCCCATGCCTTATGCCTAGCCAGCACTTGTGCCCATGCCTTATGCCTAGCCAGCACTTGTGCCCATGCCTTATGCCTAGCCAGCACTTGTGCCCATGCCTTAAGCCTTAGCCAGCACTTGTGCCGATGCCTTAAGCCTTAGCCAGCACTTGTGCCCATGCCTTATGCCTAGCCAGCACTTGTGCCCATGCCTTATGCCTAGCCAGCACTTGTGCCCATGCCTTATGCCTAGCCAGCACTTGTGCCCATGCCTTAAGCCTTAGCCAGCACTTGTGCCCATGCCTTAAGCCTTAGCCAGCACTTGTGCCCATGCCTTAAGCCTTAGCCAGCACTTGTGCCCATGCCTTAAGCCTTAGCCAGCACTTGTGCCCATGTCTTATGCCTAGCCAGCACTTGTGCCCATGCCTTATGCCTAGCCAGCACTTGTGCCCATGCCTTATGCCTAGCCAGCACTTGTGCCCATGCCTTATGCCTAGTCAGCACTTGTGCCCATGCCTTATGCCTAGCCAGCACTTGTGCCCATGCCTTATGCCTAGCCAGCACTTGTGCCCATGCCTTAAGCCTAGCCAGCACTAGCTTGGAGCATGGGGTTATGGAGAGGCTCCGCACTGTACAACAAGGGATCTAGTCCTAAATGTCCAAGTACAGAGTAGAGGGGTGAAAGCTAGCTCTTCACCCCTATGGGTGCCTAACCCTTTATGCAAAGAGTGCAAAGAGTTAGCCGTATGCCTTAAGCCTAGCCAGCACTTGTGCCCATGCCTTAAGCCTTAGCCAGCACTTATGCCCATGCCTTAAGCCTTAGCCAGCACTTGTGCCCATGCCTTAAGCCTTAGCCAGCACTTGTGCCCATGCCTTAAACCTTAGCCAGCACTTGTGCCCATGCCTTAAACCTTAGCCAGCACTTGTGCCCATACCTTAAGCCTTAGCCAGCACTTGTGCCCATGCCTTAAGCCTTAGCCAGCATTTGTGCCCATGCCTTAAGCCTTAGCCAGCACTTGTGCCCATGCCTTAAGCCTTAGCCAGCACTTGTGTCCATGCCTTAAGCCTTAGCCAGCACTTGTACCCATGCCTTAAGCCTTAGCCAGCACTTGTGCCCATGCCTTAAGCCTTAGCCAGCACTTGTGCCCATGCCTTATGCCTAGCCAGCACTTGTGCCCATGCCTTATGCCTAGCCAGCACTTGTGCCCATGCCTTATGCCTAGCCAGCACTTGTGCCCATGCCTTGCCTTATGCCTAGCCAGCACTTGTGCCCAGGCCTTAAGCCTAGCCAGCACTTGTGCCCAGGCCTTAAGCCTTAGCCAGCACTAGTGCCCATGCCTTATGCCTAGCCAGCACTTGTGCCCATGCCTTATGCCTAGCCAGCACTTGTGCCCATGCCTTATGCCTAACCAGCACTTGTGCCCATGCCTTAAGCCTTAGCCAGCACTTGTGCCCATGCCTTAAGCCTTAGCCAGCACTTGTGCCCATGCCTTAAGCCTTAGCCAGCACTTGTGCCCATGCCTTAAGCCTTAGCCAGCACTTGTGCCCATGCCTTAAGCCTTAGCCAGCACTTGTGCCCATGCCTTAAGCCTTAGCCAGCACTTGTGCCCATGCCTTAAGCCTTAGCCAGCACTTGTGCCCATGCCTTAAGCCTTAGCCAGCACTTGTGCCCATGCCTTAAGCCTTAGCCAGCACTTGTGCCCATGCCTTAAGCCTTAGCCAGCACTTGTGCCCATGCCTTAAGCCTTAGCCAGCACTTGTGCCCATGCCTTAAGCGTTAGCCAGCACTTGTGTCCATGCCTTATGCCTAGCCAGCACTTGTGCCCATGCCTTATGCCTAGCCAGCACTTGTGCCCATGCCTTATGCCTAGCCAGAACTTGTGCCCATGCCTTATGCCTAGCCAGCACTTGTGCCCATGCCTTAAGCCTAGCCAGCACTTGTGCCCATGCCTTAAGCATAGCCAGCACTTGTGCCGTTGCCTTAAGCCTAGCCAGCACTTGTGCCCATGCCTTAAGCATAGCCAGCACTTGTGCCGTTGCCTTAAGCCTAGCCAGCACTTGTGCCCATGCCTTAAGCATAGCCAGCACTTGTGCCGTTGCCTTAAGCCTAGCCAGCACTTGTGCCCATGCCTTATGCCTAGCCAGCAATTGTGCCCATGCCTTAAGCCTTAGCCAGCACTTGTGCCCATGCCTTAAGCCTTAGCCAGCACTTGTGCCCATGCCTTAAGCCTTAGCCAGCACTTGTGCCCATGCCTTAAGCCTTAGCCAGCACTTGTGCCCATGCCTTAAGCCTTAGCCAGCACTTGTGCACATGCCTTAAGCCTTAGCCAGCACTTGTGCCCATGCCTTAAGCGTTAGCCAGCACTTGTGCCCATGCCTTAAGCATAGCCAGCACTTGTGCCCATGCATTAAGCCTAGCCAGCACTTGTGCCCATGCCTTAAGCCTTAGCCAGCACTTGTGCCCATGCCTTAAGCCTTAGCCAGCACTTGTGCCCATGCCTTAAGCCTTAGCCAGCACTTGTGCCCATGCCTTAAGCCTTAGCCAGCACTTGTGCACATGCCTTAAGCCTTAGCCAGCACTTGTGCCCATGCCTTAAGCGTTAGCCAGCACTTGTGCCCATGCCTTAAGCATAGCCAGCACTTGTGCCCATGCATTAAGCCTAGCCAGCACTTGTGCCCATGCCTTAAGCCTTAGCCAGCACTTGTGCCCATGCCTTAAGCTTTAGCCAGCACTTGTGCCCGTGCCTTAAGCTTTAGCCAGCACTTGTGCCCATGCCTTAAGCCTTAGCCAGCACTTGTGCCCATGCCTTAAGCCTTAGCCAGCACTTTTGCCCATGCCTTAAGCCTTAGCCAGCACTTTTGAGCCCCTTGCATGTTTGTTTTTCTGTCATTAGTTACATGATGGTTATGCACACAGGGCAGGCTTTACGCTCTTCGCTCTTGTCCCGTCTGAATGCGCATGCACGACTGTAATTGGGGAAGAAGGCATTACCCATTTACGGAGGACAGACAAGAAGTGCCTGGTCGCTTGGAGCATGGGGTTATGGAGAGGCTCCGCACTGTACAACAAAGGATCTAGTCCTAAATGTCCAAGTACAGAGTAGAGGGGTGAAAGCTAGCTCTTCACCCCTATGGGTGCCTAACCCTTTATGCAAAGAGTGCAAAGAGTTAGCCGTATGCCTTAAGCCTAGCCAGCACTTGTGCCCATGCCTTAACCCTTAGCCAGCACTTATGCCCATGCCTTAAGCCTTAGCCAGCACTTGTGCCCATGCCTTAAGCCTTAGCCAGCACTTGTGCACATGCCTTAAGCCTTAGCCAGCACTTGTGCCCATGCCTTAAGCGTTAGCCAGCACTTGTGCCCATGCCTTAAGCATAGCCAGCACTTGTGCCCATGCATTAAGCCTAGCCAGCACTTGTGCCCATGCCTTAAGCCTTAGCCAGCACTTGTGCCCATGCCTTAAGCTTTAGCCAGCACTTGTGCCCGTGCCTTAAGCTTTAGCCAGCACTTGTGCCCATGCCTTAAGCCTTAGCCAGCACTTGTGCCCATGCCTTAAGCCTTAGCCAGCACTTTTGCCCATGCCTTAAGCCTTAGCCAGCACTTTTGAGCCCCTTGCATGTTTGTTTTTCTGTCATTAGTTACATGATGGTTATGCACACAGGGCAGGCTTTACGCTCTTCGCTCTTGTCCCGTCTGAATGCGCATGCACGACTGTAATTGGGGAAGAAGGCATTACCCATTTACGGAGGACAGACAAGAAGTGCCTGGTCGCTTGGAGCATGGGGTTATGGAGAGGCTCCGCACTGTACAACAAAGGATCTAGTCCTAAATGTCCAAGTACAGAGTAGAGGGGTGAAAGCTAGCTCTTCACCCCTATGGGTGCCTAACCCTTTATGCAAAGAGTGCAAAGAGTTAGCCGTATGCCTTAAGCCTAGCCAGCACTTGTGCCCATGCCTTAACCCTTAGCCAGCACTTATGCCCATGCCTTAAGCCTTAGCCAGCACTTGTGCCCATGCCTTAAGCCTTAGCCAGCACTTGTGCCCATGCCTTAAACCTTAGCCAGCACTTGTGCCCATGCCTTAAACCTTAGCCAGCACTTGTGCCCATACCTTAAGCCTTAGCCAGCACTTGTGCCCATGCCTTAAGCCTTAGCCAGCATTTGTGCCCATGCCTTAAGCCTTAGCCAGCACTTGTGCCCATGCCTTAAGCCTTAGCCAGCACTTGTGCCCATGCCTTAAGCCTTAGCCAGCACTTGTGCCCATGCCTTAAGCCTTAGCCAGCACTTGTGCCCATGCCTTAAGCCTTAGCCAGCACTTGTGCCCATGCCTTATGCCTAGCCAGCACTTGTGCCCATGCCTTATGCCTAGCCAGCACTTGTGCCCATGCCTTATGCCTAGCCAGCACTTGTGCCCATGCCTTGCCTTATGCCTAGCCAGCACTTGTGCCCAGGCCTTAAGCCTAGCCAGCACTTGTGCCCAGGCCTTAAGCCTTAGCCAGCACTAGTGCCCATGCCTTATGCCTAGCCAGCACTTGTGCCCATGCCTTATGCCTAGCCAGCACTTGTGCCCATGCCTTATGCCTAGCCAGCACTTGTGCCCATGCCTTAAGCCTTAGCCAGCACTTGTGCCGATGCCTTAAGCCTTAGCCAGCACTTGTGCCCATGCCTTATGCCTAGCCAGCACTTGTGCCCATGCCTTATGCCTAGCCAGCACTTGTGCCCATGCCTTATGCCTAGCCAGCACTTGTGCCCATGCCTTAAGCCTTAGCCAGCACTTGTGCCCATGCCTTAAGCCTTAGCCAGCACTTGTGCCCATGCCTTAAGCCTTAGCCAGCACTTGTGCCCATGCCTTAAGCCTTAGCCAGCACTTGTGCACATGCCTTAAGCCTAGCCAGCACTTGTGCCCATGCCTTATGCCTAGCCAGCACTTGTGCCCATGCCTTATGCCTAGCCAGCACTTGTGCCCATGCCTTATGCCTAGCCAGCACTTGTACCCATGCCTTAAGCCTAGCCAGCACTTGTGCCCATGCCTTAAGCCTTAGCCAGCACTTGTGCCCATGCCTTAAGCCTTAGCCAGCACTTGTGCCCATGCCTTAAGCCTTAGCCAGCACTTGTGCCCATGCCTTAGCCAGCACTTGTGCCCATGCCTTAGCCAGCACTTGTGCCCATACCTTAAGCCTTAGCCAGCACTTTTGCCCATGCCTTGAGCCTTAGCCAGCACTTGTGCCCATGCCTTAAGCCTTAGCCAGCACTTGTGCCCATGCCTTAAGCCTTAGCCAGCACTTGTGCCCATGCCTTAAGCCTTAGCCAGCACTTGTGCCCATGCCTTAGCCAGCACTTGTGCCCATGCCTTAGCCAGCACTTGTGCCCATACCTTAAGCCTTAGCCAGCACTTTTGCCCATGCCTTGAGCCTTAGCCAGCACTTTTGAGCCCCTTGCATGTTTGTTTTTCTGTCTTTAGTTACATGATGGTTATGCACACAGGGCAGGCTTTACACTCTTCGCTCTTGTCCCGTCTGAATGCGCATGCACGACTGTAATTGGGGAAGAAGGCATTACCCATTTACGGAGGACAGACAAGAAGTGCCTGGTCGCTTGGAGCATGGGGTTATGGAGAGGCTCCGCACTGTACAACAAAGGATCTAGTCCTAAATGTCCAAGTACAGAGTAGAGGGGTGAAAGCTAGCTCTTCACCCCTATGGGTGCCTAACCCTTTATGCAAAGAGTGCAAAGAGTTAGCCGTATGCCTTAAGCCTAGCCAGCACTTGTGCCCATGCCTTAAGCCTTAGCCAGCACTTATGCCCATGCCTTAAGCCTTAGCCAGCACTTGTGCCCATGCCTTAAGCCTTAGCCAGCACTTGTGCCCATGCCTTAAACCTTAGCCAGCACTTGTGCCCATGCCTTAAACCTTAGCCAGCACTTGTGCCCATACCTTAAGCCTTAGCCAGCACTTGTGCCCATGCCTTAAGCCTTAGCCAGCATTTGTGCCCATGCCTTAAGCCTTAGCCAGCACTTGTGCCCATGCCTTAAGCCTTAGCCAGCACTTGTGTCCATGCCTTAAGCCTTAGCCAGCACTTGTACCCATGCCTTAAGCCTTAGCCAGCACTTGTGCCCATGCCTTAAGCCTTAGCCAGCACTTGTGCCCATGCCTTATGCCTAGCCAGCACTTGTGCCCATGCCTTATGCCTAGCCAGCACTTGTGCCCATGCCTTATGCCTAGCCAGCACTTGTGCCCATGCCTTGCCTTATGCCTAGCCAGCACTTGTGCCCAGGAATAAGCCTAGCCAGCACTTGTGCCCAGGCCTTAAGCCTTAGCCAGCACTAGTGCCCATGCCTTATGCCTAGCCAGCACTTGTGCCCATGCCTTATGCCTAGCCAGCACTTGTGCCCATGCCTTATGCCTAACCAGCACTTGTGCCCATGCCTTAAGCCTTAGCCAGCACTTGTGCCCATGCCTTAAGCCTTAGCCAGCACTTGTGCCCATGCCTTAAGCCTTAGCCAGCACTTGTGCCCATGCCTTAAGCCTTAGCCAGCACTTGTGCCCATGCCTTAAGCCTTAGCGAGCACTTGTGCCCATGCCTTAAGCCTTAGCCAGCACTTGTGCCCATGCCTTAAGCCTTAGCCAGCACTTGTGCCCATGCCTTAAGCCTTAGCCAGCACTTGTGCCCATGCCTTAAGCCTTAGCCAGCACTTGTGCCCATGCCTTAAGCCTTAGCCAGCACTTGTGCCCATGCCTTAAGCCTTAGCCAGCACTTGTGCCCATGCCTTAAGCGTTAGCCAGCACTTGTGCCCATGCCTTATGCCTAGCCAGCACTTGTGCCCATGCCTTATGCCTAGCCAGCACTTGTGCCCATGCCTTATGCCTAGCCAGAACTTGTGCCCATGCCTTATGCCTAGCCAGCACTTGTGCCCATGCCTTAAGCCTAGCCAGCACTTGTGCCCATGCCTTAAGCATAGCCAGCACTTGTGCCGTTGCCTTAAGCCTAGCCAGCACTTGTGCCCATGCCTTAAGCCTTAGCCAGCACATGTGCCCATGCCTTAAGCCTTAGCCAGCACTTGTGCCCATGCCTTAAGCCTTAGCCAGCACTTGTGGCCATGCCTTAAGCCTTAGCCAGCACTTGTGCCCATGCCTTAAGCCTTAGCCAGCACTTGTGCACATGCCTTAAGCCTTAGCCAGCACTTGTGCCCATGCCTTAAGCGTTAGCCAGCACTTGTGCCCATGCCTTAAGCATAGCCAGCACTTGTGCCGTTGCCTTAAGCCTAGCCAGCACTTGTACCCATGCCTTAAGCCTAGCCAGCACTTGTGCCCATGCCTTAAGCCTTAGCCAGCACTTGTGCCCATGCCTTAAGCCTTAGCCAGCACTTGTGCCCATGCCTTAAGCCTTAGCCAGCACTTGTGCCCATGCCTTAAGCCTTAGCCAGCACTTGTGCCCATGCCTTAAGCCTTAGCCAGCACTTTTGCCCATGCCTTAAGCCTTAGCCAGCACTTTTGAGCCCCTTGCATGTTTGTTTTTCTGTCTTTAGTTACATGATGGTTATGCACACAGGGCAGGCTTTACGCTCTTCGCTCTTGTCCCGTCTGAATGCGCATGCACGACTGTAATTGGGGAAGAAGGCATTACCCATTTACGGAGGACAGACAAGAAGTGCCTGGTCGCTTGGAGCATGGGGTTATGGAGAGGCTCCGCACTGTACAACAAAGGATCTAGTCCTAAATGTCCAAGTACAGAGTAGAGGGGTGAAAGCTAGCTCTTCACCCCTATGGGTGCCTAACCCTTTATGCAAAGAGTGCAAAGAGTTAGCCGTATGCCTTAAGCCTAGCCAGCACTTGTGCCCATGCCTTAAGCCTTAGCCAGCACTTATGCCCATGCCTTAAGCCTTAGCCAGCACTTGTGCCCATGCCTTAAGCCTTAGCCAGCACTTGTGCCCATGCCTTAAGCCTTAGCCAGCACTTGTGCCCATGCCTTAAGCCTTAGCCAGCACTTGTGCACATGCCTTAAGCCTTAGCCAGCACTTGTGCCCATGCCTTAAGCGTTAGCCAGCACTTGTGCCCATGCCTTAAGCATAGCCAGCACTTGTGCCGTTGCCTTAAGCCTAGCCAGCACTTGAACCCATGCCTTAAGCCTAGCCAGCACTTGTGCCCATGCCTTAAGCCTTAGCCAGCACTTGTGCCCATGCCTTAAGCCTTAGCCAGCACTTGTGCCCATGCCTTAAGCCTTAGCCAGCACTTGTGCCCATGCCTTAAGCCTTAGCCAGCACTTGTGCCCATGCCTTAAGCCTTAGCCAGCACTTGTGCCCATGCCTTAAGCCTTAGCCAGCACTTGTGCACATGCCTTAAGCCTTAGCCAGCACTTGTGCCCATGCCTTAAGCGTTAGCCAGCACTTGTGCCCATGCCTTAAGCATAGCCAGCACTTGTGCCGTTGCCTTAAGCCTAGCCAGCACTTGTACCCATGCCTTAAGCCTAGCCAGCACTTGTGCCCATGCCTTAAGCCTTAGCCAGCACTTGTGCCCATGCCTTAAGCCTTAGCCAGCACTTGTGCCCATGCCTTAAGCCTTAGCCAGCACTTGTGCCCATGCCTTAAGCCTTAGCCAGCACTTGTGCCCATGCCTTAAGCCTTAGCCAGCACTTGTGCCCATGCCTTAAGCCTTAGCCAGCACTTGTGCCCATGCCTTAAGCCTTAGCCAGCACTTGTGCCCATGCCTTAAGCCTTAGCCAGCACTTGTGCCCATGCCTTAAGCCTTAGCCAGCACTTGTGCCCATGTCTTATGCCTAGCCAGCACTTGTGCCCATGCCTTAAGCCTTAGCCAGCACTTGTGCCCATGCCTTAAGCCTAGCCAGCACTTGTGCCCATGCCTTAAGCCTTTGCCAGCACTTGTGCCCATGCCTTAAGCCTTAGCCAGCACTTGTGCCCATGCCTTAAGCCTTAGCCAGCACTTGTGCCCATGCCTTATGCCTAGCCAGCACTTGTGCCCATGCCTTAAGCTTTAGCCAGCACTTGTGCCCATGACTTAAGCCTTAGCCAGCACATGTGCCCATGCCTTAAGCCTTAGCCAGCACTTGTGCCCATGCCTTATGCCTAGCCAGCACTTGTGCCCATGCCTTATGCCTAGCCAGCACTTGTGCCCATGCCTTAAGCTTTAGCCAGCACTTGTGCCCATGCCTTAAGCCTTAGCCAGCACTTGTGCCCATGCCTTAAGCCTTAGCCAGCACTTGTGCCCATGCCTTAAGCCTTAGCCAGCACTTGTGCCCATGCCTTAAGCCTTAGCCAGCACTTGTGCCCATGCCTTAAGCCTTAGCCAGCACTTGTGCCCATGCCTTAAGCCTTAGCCAGCACTTGTGCCCATGCCTTAAGCCTTAGCCAGCACTTGTGCCCATGCCTTAAGCCTTAGCCAGCACTTGTGCCCATGCCTTAAGCCTTAGCCAGCACTTGTGCTCATGCCTTAAGCCTTAGCCAGCACTTGTGCCCATGCCTTATGCCTAGCCAGCACTTGTACCCATGCCTTAAGCCTAGCCAGCACTTGTGCCCATGCCTTATGCCTAGCCAGCACTTGTGCCCATGCCTTATGCCTAGCCAGCACTTGTGCCCATGCCTTAAGCCTAGCCAGCACTTGTGCCCATGCCTTAAGCATAGCCAGCACTTGTGCCGTTGCCTTAAGCCTAGCCAGCACTTGTGCCCATGCCTTAAGCCTTAGCCAGCACATGTGCCCATGCCTTAAGCCTTAGCCAGCACTTGTGCCCATGCCTTAAGCCTTAGCCAGCACTTGTGGCCATGCCTTAAGCCTTAGCCAGCACTTGTGCCCATGCCTTAAGCCTTAGCCAGCACTTGTGCACATGCCTTAAGCCTTAGCCAGCACTTGTGCCCATGCCTTAAGCGTTAGCCAGCACTTGTGCCCATGCCTTAAGCATAGCCAGCACTTGTGCCGTTGCCTTAAGCCTAGCCAGCACTTGTACCCATGCCTTAAGCCTAGTGCTGGCACTTGTGCCCATGCCTTAAGCCTTAGCCAGCACTTGTGCCCATGCCTTAAGCCTTAGCCAGCACTTGTGCCCATGCCTTAAGCCTTAGCCAGCACTTGTGCCCATGCCTTAAGCGTTAGCCAGCACTTGTGCCCATGCCTTAAGCATAGCCAGCACTTGTGCCGTTGCCTTAAGCCTAGCCAGCACTTGTACCCATGCCTTAAGCCTAGTGCTGGCACTTGTGCCCATGCCTTAAGCCTTAGCTAGCACTTGTGCCCATGCCTTAAGCCTTAGCCAGCACTTGTGCCCATGCCTTAAGCCTTAGCCAGCACTTGTGCCCATGCCTTATGCCTAGCCAGCACTTGTGCCCATGCCTTATGCCTAGCCAGCACTTGTGCCCATGCCTTGCCTTATGCCTAGCCAGCACTTGTGCCCAGGCCTTAAGCCTAGCCAGCACTTGTGCCCAGGCCTTAAGCCTTAGCCAGCACTAGTGCCCATGCCTTATGCCTAGCCAGCACTTGTGCCCATGCCTTATGCCTAGCCAGCACTTGTGCCCATGCCTTATGCCTAGCCAGCACTTGTGCCCATGCCTTAAGCCTTAGCCAGCACTTGTGCCGATGCCTTAAGCCTTAGCCAGCACTTGTGCCCATGCCTTATGCCTAGCCAGCACTTGTGCCCATGCCTTATGCCTAGCCAGCACTTGTGCCCATGCCTTATGCCTAGCCAGCACTTGTGCCCATGCCTTAAGCCTTAGCCAGCACTTGTGCCCATGCCTTAAGCCTTAGCCAGCACTTGTGCCCATGCCTTAAGCCTTAGCCAGCACTTGTGCCCATGCCTTAAGCCTTAGCCAGCACTTGTGCCCATGTCTTATGCCTAGCCAGCACTTGTGCCCATGCCTTATGCCTAGCCAGCACTTGTGCCCATGCCTTATGCCTAGCCAGCACTTGTGCCCATGCCTTATGCCTAGTCAGCACTTGTGCCCATGCCTTATGCCTAGCCAGCACTTGTGCCCATGCCTTATGCCTAGCCAGCACTTGTGCCCATGCCTTAAGCCTAGCCAGCACTTGTGCCCATGCCTTAAGCCTAGCCAGCACTTGTGCCGTTGCCTTAAGCATAGCCAGCACTTGTGCCCATGCCTTAAGCCTAGCCAGCACTTGTGCCCATGCCTTAAGCCTTAGCCAGCACTTGTGCCCATGCTTTAAGCCTTAGCCAGCACTTGTGCCCATGCCTTAAGCCTTAGCCAGCACTTGTGCCCATGCCTTAAGCCTTAGCCAGCACTTGTGCCCATGCCTTAAGCCTTAGCCAGCACTTGTGCCCATGCCTTAGCCAGCACTTGTGCCCATGCCTTAGCCAGCACTTGTGCCCATACCTTAAACCTTAGCCAGCACTTTTGCCCATGCCTTGAGCCTTAGCCAGCACTTTTGAGCCCCTTGCATGTTTGTTTTTCTGTCTTTAGTTACATGATGGTTATGCACACAGGGCAGGCTTTACACTCTTCGCTCTTGTCCCGTCTGAATGCGCATGCACGACTGTAATTGGGGAAGAAGGCATTACCCATTTACGGAGGACAGACAAGAAGTGCCTGGTCGCTTGGAGCATGGGGTTATGGAGAGGCTCCGCACTGTACAACAAAGGATCTAGTCCTAAATGTCCAAGTACAGAGTAGAGGGGTGAAAGCTAGCTCTTCACCCCTATGGGTGCCTAACCCTTTATGCAAAGAGTGCAAAGAGTTAGCCGTATGCCTTAAGCCTAGCCAGCACTTGTGCCCATGCCTTAAGCCTTAGCCAGCACTTATGCCCATGCCTTAAGCCTTAGCCAGCACTTGTGCCCATGCCTTAAGCCTTAGCCAGCACTTGTGCCCATGCCTTAAACCTTAGCCAGCACTTGTGCCCATGCCTTAAACCTTAGCCAGCACTTGTGCCCATACCTTAAGCCTTAGCCAGCACTTGTGCCCATGCCTTAAGCCTTAGCCAGCATTTGTGCCCATGCCTTAAGCCTTAGCCAGCACTTGTGCCCATGCCTTAAGCCTTAGCCAGCACTTGTGTCCATGCCTTAAGCCTTAGCCAGCACTTGTACCCATGCCTTAAGCCTTAGCCAGCACTTGTGCCCATGCCTTAAGCTTTAGCCAGCACTTGTGCCCTTGCCTTATGCCTAGCCAGCACTTGTGCCCATGCCTTATGCCTAGCCAGCACTTGTGCCCATGCCTTATGCCTAGCCAGCACTTGTGCCCATGCCTTGCCTTATGCCTAGCCAGCACTTGTGCCCATGCCTTAAGCCTAGCCAGCACTTGTGCCCAGGCCTTAAGCCTTAGCCAGCACTAGTGCCCATGCCTTATGCCTAGCCAGCACTAGTGCCCATGCCTTATGCCTAGCCAGCACTTGTGCCCATGCCTTATGCCTAACCAGCACTTGTGCCCATGCCTTAAGCCTTAGCCAGCACTTGTGCCCATGCCTTAAGCCTTAGCCAGCACTTGTGCCCATGCCTTAAGCCTTAGCCAGCACTTGTGCACATGCCTTAAGCCTTAGCCAGCACTTGTGCCCATGCCTTAAGCGTTAGCCAGCACTTGTGCCCATGCCTTAAGCATAGCCAGCACTTGTGCCCATGCATTAAGCCTAGCCAGCACTTGTGCCCATGCCTTAAGCCTTAGCCAGCACTTGTGCCCATGCCTTAAGCCTTAGCCAGCACTTGTGCCCATGCCTTAAGCCTTAGCCAGCACTTGTGCCCATGCCTTAAGCCTTAGCCAGCACTTGTGCACATGCCTTAAGCCTTAGCCAGCACTTGTGCCCATGCCTTAAGCGTTAGCCAGCACTTGTGCCCATGCCTTAAGCATAGCCAGCACTTGTGCCCATGCATTAAGCCTAGCCAGCACTTGTGCCCATGCCTTAAGCCTTAGCCAGCACTTGTGCCCATGCCTTCAGCTTTAGCCAGCACTTGTGCCCGTGCCTTAAGCTTTAGCCAGCACTTGTGCCCATGCCTTAAGCCTTAGCCAGCACTTGTGCCCATGCCTTAAGCCTTAGCCAGCACTTTTGCCCATGCCTTAAGCCTTAGCCAGCACTTTTGAGCCCCTTGCATGTTTGTTTTTCTGTCATTAGTTACATGATGGTTATGCACACAGGGCAGGCTTTACGCTCTTCGCTCTTGTCCCGTCTGAATGCGCATGCACGACTGTAATTGGGGAAGAAGGCATTACCCATTTACGGAGGACAGACAAGAAGTGCCTGGTCGCTTGGAGCATGGGGTTATGGAGAGGCTCCGCACTGTACAACAAAGGATCTAGTCCTAAATGTCCAAGTACAGAGTAGAGGGGTGAAAGCTAGCTCTTCACCCCTATGGGTGCCTAACCCTTTATGCAAAGAGTGCAAAGAGTTAGCCGTATGCCTTAAGCCTAGCCAGCACTTGTGCCCATGCCTTAACCCTTAGCCAGCACTTATGCCCATGCCTTAAGCCTTAGCCAGCACTTGTGCCCATGCCTTAAGCCTTAGCCAGCACTTGTGCCCATGCCTTAAACCTTAGCCAGCACTTGTGCCCATGCCTTAAACCTTAGCCAGCACTTGTGCCCATACCTTAAGCCTTAGCCAGCACTTGTGCCCATGCCTTAAGCCTTAGCCAGCATTTGTGCCCATGCCTTAAGCCTTAGCCAGCACTTGTGCCCATGCCTTAAGCCTTAGCCAGCACTTGTGCCCATGCCTTAAGCCTTAGCCAGCACTTGTGCCCATGCCTTAAGCCTTAGCCAGCACTTGTGCCCATGCCTTAAGCCTTAGCCAGCACTTGTGCCCATGCCTTATGCCTAGCCAGCACTTGTGCCCATGCCTTATGCCTAGCCAGCACTTGTGCCCATGCCTTATGCCTAGCCAGCACTTGTGCCCATGCCTTGCCTTATGCCTAGCCAGCACTTGTGCCCAGGCCTTAAGCCTAGCCAGCACTTGTGCCCAGGCCTTAAGCCTTAGCCAGCACTAGTGCCCATGCCTTATGCCTAGCCAGCACTTGTGCCCATGCCTTATGCCTAGCCAGCACTTGTGCCCATGCCTTATGCCTAGCCAGCACTTGTGCCCATGCCTTAAGCCTTAGCCAGCACTTGTGCCGATGCCTTAAGCCTTAGCCAGCACTTGTGCCCATGCCTTATGCCTAGCCAGCACTTGTGCCCATGCCTTATGCCTAGCCAGCACTTGTGCCCATGCCTTATGCCTAGCCAGCACTTGTGCCCATGCCTTAAGCCTTAGCCAGCACTTGTGCCCATGCCTTAAGCCTTAGCCAGCACTTGTGCCCATGCCTTAAGCCTTAGCCAGCACTTGTGCCCATGCCTTAAGCCTTAGCCAGCACTTGTGCCCATGTCTTATGCCTAGCCAGCACTTGTGCCCATGCCTTATGCCTAGCCAGCACTTGTGCCCATGCCTTATGCCTAGCCAGCACTTGTGCCCATGCCTTATGCCTAGTCAGCACTTGTGCCCATGCCTTATGCCTAGCCAGCACTTGTGCCCATGCCTTATGCCTAGCCAGCACTTGTGCCCATGCCTTAAGCCTAGCCAGCACTAGCTTGGAGCATGGGGTTATGGAGAGGCTCCGCACTGTACAACAAGGGATCTAGTCCTAAATGTCCAAGTACAGAGTAGAGGGGTGAAAGCTAGCTCTTCACCCCTATGGGTGCCTAACCCTTTATGCAAAGAGTGCAAAGAGTTAGCCGTATGCCTTAAGCCTAGCCAGCACTTGTGCCCATGCCTTAAGCCTTAGCCAGCACTTATGCCCATGCCTTAAGCCTTAGCCAGCACTTGTGCCCATGCCTTAAGCCTTAGCCAGCACTTGTGCCCATGCCTTAAACCTTAGCCAGCACTTGTGCCCATGCCTTAAACCTTAGCCAGCACTTGTGCCCATACCTTAAGCCTTAGCCAGCACTTGTGCCCATGCCTTAAGCCTTAGCCAGCATTTGTGCCCATGCCTTAAGCCTTAGCCAGCACTTGTGCCCATGCCTTAAGCCTTAGCCAGCACTTGTGTCCATGCCTTAAGCCTTAGCCAGCACTTGTACCCATGCCTTAAGCCTTAGCCAGCACTTGTGCCCATGCCTTAAGCCTTAGCCAGCACTTGTGCCCATGCCTTATGCCTAGCCAGCACTTGTGCCCATGCCTTATGCCTAGCCAGCACTTGTGCCCATGCCTTATGCCTAGCCAGCACTTGTGCCCATGCCTTGCCTTATGCCTAGCCAGCACTTGTGCCCAGGCCTTAAGCCTAGCCAGCACTTGTGCCCAGGCCTTAAGCCTTAGCCAGCACTAGTGCCCATGCCTTATGCCTAGCCAGCACTTGTGCCCATGCCTTATGCCTAGCCAGCACTTGTGCCCATGCCTTATGCCTAACCAGCACTTGTGCCCATGCCTTAAGCCTTAGCCAGCACTTGTGCCCATGCCTTAAGCCTTAGCCAGCACTTGTGCCCATGCCTTAAGCCTTAGCCAGCACTTGTGCCCATGCCTTAAGCCTTAGCCAGCACTTGTGCCCATGCCTTAAGCCTTAGCCAGCACTTGTGCCCATGCCTTAAGCCTTAGCCAGCACTTGTGCCCATGCCTTAAGCCTTAGCCAGCACTTGTGCCCATGCCTTAAGCCTTAGCCAGCACTTGTGCCCATGCCTTAAGCCTTAGCCAGCACTTGTGCCCATGCCTTAAGCCTTAGCCAGCACTTGTGCCCATGCCTTAAGCCTTAGCCAGCACTTGTGCCCATGCCTTAAGCGTTAGCCAGCACTTGTGTCCATGCCTTATGCCTAGCCAGCACTTGTGCCCATGCCTTATGCCTAGCCAGCACTTGTGCCCATGCCTTATGCCTAGCCAGAACTTGTGCCCATGCCTTATGCCTAGCCAGCACTTGTGCCCATGCCTTAAGCCTAGCCAGCACTTGTGCCCATGCCTTAAGCATAGCCAGCACTTGTGCCGTTGCCTTAAGCCTAGCCAGCACTTGTGCCCATGCCTTAAGCATAGCCAGCACTTGTGCCGTTGCCTTAAGCCTAGCCAGCACTTGTGCCCATGCCTTAAGCATAGCCAGCACTTGTGCCGTTGCCTTAAGCCTAGCCAGCACTTGTGCCCATGCCTTATGCCTAGCCAGCAATTGTGCCCATGCCTTAAGCCTTAGCCAGCACTTGTGCCCATGCCTTAAGCCTTAGCCAGCACTTGTGCCCATGCCTTAAGCCTTAGCCAGCACTTGTGCCCATGCCTTAAGCCTTAGCCAGCACTTGTGCCCATGCCTTAAGCCTTAGCCAGCACTTGTGCACATGCCTTAAGCCTTAGCCAGCACTTGTGCCCATGCCTTAAGCGTTAGCCAGCACTTGTGCCCATGCCTTAAGCATAGCCAGCACTTGTGCCCATGCATTAAGCCTAGCCAGCACTTGTGCCCATGCCTTAAGCCTTAGCCAGCACTTGTGCCCATGCCTTAAGCCTTAGCCAGCACTTGTGCCCATGCCTTAAGCCTTAGCCAGCACTTGTGCCCATGCCTTAAGCCTTAGCCAGCACTTGTGCACATGCCTTAAGCCTTAGCCAGCACTTGTGCCCATGCCTTAAGCGTTAGCCAGCACTTGTGCCCATGCCTTAAGCATAGCCAGCACTTGTGCCCATGCATTAAGCCTAGCCAGCACTTGTGCCCATGCCTTAAGCCTTAGCCAGCACTTGTGCCCATGCCTTAAGCTTTAGCCAGCACTTGTGCCCGTGCCTTAAGCTTTAGCCAGCACTTGTGCCCATGCCTTAAGCCTTAGCCAGCACTTGTGCCCATGCCTTAAGCCTTAGCCAGCACTTTTGCCCATGCCTTAAGCCTTAGCCAGCACTTTTGAGCCCCTTGCATGTTTGTTTTTCTGTCATTAGTTACATGATGGTTATGCACACAGGGCAGGCTTTACGCTCTTCGCTCTTGTCCCGTCTGAATGCGCATGCACGACTGTAATTGGGGAAGAAGGCATTACCCATTTACGGAGGACAGACAAGAAGTGCCTGGTCGCTTGGAGCATGGGGTTATGGAGAGGCTCCGCACTGTACAACAAAGGATCTAGTCCTAAATGTCCAAGTACAGAGTAGAGGGGTGAAAGCTAGCTCTTCACCCCTATGGGTGCCTAACCCTTTATGCAAAGAGTGCAAAGAGTTAGCCGTATGCCTTAAGCCTAGCCAGCACTTGTGCCCATGCCTTAACCCTTAGCCAGCACTTATGCCCATGCCTTAAGCCTTAGCCAGCACTTGTGCCCATGCCTTAAGCCTTAGCCAGCACTTGTGCACATGCCTTAAGCCTTAGCCAGCACTTGTGCCCATGCCTTAAGCGTTAGCCAGCACTTGTGCCCATGCCTTAAGCATAGCCAGCACTTGTGCCCATGCATTAAGCCTAGCCAGCACTTGTGCCCATGCCTTAAGCCTTAGCCAGCACTTGTGCCCATGCCTTAAGCTTTAGCCAGCACTTGTGCCCGTGCCTTAAGCTTTAGCCAGCACTTGTGCCCATGCCTTAAGCCTTAGCCAGCACTTGTGCCCATGCCTTAAGCCTTAGCCAGCACTTTTGCCCATGCCTTAAGCCTTAGCCAGCACTTTTGAGCCCCTTGCATGTTTGTTTTTCTGTCATTAGTTACATGATGGTTATGCACACAGGGCAGGCTTTACGCTCTTCGCTCTTGTCCCGTCTGAATGCGCATGCACGACTGTAATTGGGGAAGAAGGCATTACCCATTTACGGAGGACAGACAAGAAGTGCCTGGTCGCTTGGAGCATGGGGTTATGGAGAGGCTCCGCACTGTACAACAAAGGATCTAGTCCTAAATGTCCAAGTACAGAGTAGAGGGGTGAAAGCTAGCTCTTCACCCCTATGGGTGCCTAACCCTTTATGCAAAGAGTGCAAAGAGTTAGCCGTATGCCTTAAGCCTAGCCAGCACTTGTGCCCATGCCTTAACCCTTAGCCAGCACTTATGCCCATGCCTTAAGCCTTAGCCAGCACTTGTGCCCATGCCTTAAGCCTTAGCCAGCACTTGTGCCCATGCCTTAAACCTTAGCCAGCACTTGTGCCCATGCCTTAAACCTTAGCCAGCACTTGTGCCCATACCTTAAGCCTTAGCCAGCACTTGTGCCCATGCCTTAAGCCTTAGCCAGCATTTGTGCCCATGCCTTAAGCCTTAGCCAGCACTTGTGCCCATGCCTTAAGCCTTAGCCAGCACTTGTGCCCATGCCTTAAGCCTTAGCCAGCACTTGTGCCCATGCCTTAAGCCTTAGCCAGCACTTGTGCCCATGCCTTAAGCCTTAGCCAGCACTTGTGCCCATGCCTTATGCCTAGCCAGCACTTGTGCCCATGCCTTATGCCTAGCCAGCACTTGTGCCCATGCCTTATGCCTAGCCAGCACTTGTGCCCATGCCTTGCCTTATGCCTAGCCAGCACTTGTGCCCAGGCCTTAAGCCTAGCCAGCACTTGTGCCCAGGCCTTAAGCCTTAGCCAGCACTAGTGCCCATGCCTTATGCCTAGCCAGCACTTGTGCCCATGCCTTATGCCTAGCCAGCACTTGTGCCCATGCCTTATGCCTAGCCAGCACTTGTGCCCATGCCTTAAGCCTTAGCCAGCACTTGTGCCGATGCCTTAAGCCTTAGCCAGCACTTGTGCCCATGCCTTATGCCTAGCCAGCACTTGTGCCCATGCCTTATGCCTAGCCAGCACTTGTGCCCATGCCTTATGCCTAGCCAGCACTTGTGCCCATGCCTTAAGCCTTAGCCAGCACTTGTGCCCATGCCTTAAGCCTTAGCCAGCACTTGTGCCCATGCCTTAAGCCTTAGCCAGCACTTGTGCCCATGCCTTAAGCCTTAGCCAGCACTTGTGCACATGCCTTAAGCCTAGCCAGCACTTGTGCCCATGCCTTATGCCTAGCCAGCACTTGTGCCCATGCCTTATGCCTAGCCAGCACTTGTGCCCATGCCTTATGCCTAGCCAGCACTTGTACCCATGCCTTAAGCCTAGCCAGCACTTGTGCCCATGCCTTAAGCCTTAGCCAGCACTTGTGCCCATGCCTTAAGCCTTAGCCAGCACTTGTGCCCATGCCTTAAGCCTTAGCCAGCACTTGTGCCCATGCCTTAGCCAGCACTTGTGCCCATGCCTTAGCCAGCACTTGTGCCCATACCTTAAGCCTTAGCCAGCACTTTTGCCCATGCCTTGAGCCTTAGCCAGCACTTGTGCCCATGCCTTAAGCCTTAGCCAGCACTTGTGCCCATGCCTTAAGCCTTAGCCAGCACTTGTGCCCATGCCTTAAGCCTTAGCCAGCACTTGTGCCCATGCCTTAGCCAGCACTTGTGCCCATGCCTTAGCCAGCACTTGTGCCCATACCTTAAGCCTTAGCCAGCACTTTTGCCCATGCCTTGAGCCTTAGCCAGCACTTTTGAGCCCCTTGCATGTTTGTTTTTCTGTCTTTAGTTACATGATGGTTATGCACACAGGGCAGGCTTTACACTCTTCGCTCTTGTCCCGTCTGAATGCGCATGCACGACTGTAATTGGGGAAGAAGGCATTACCCATTTACGGAGGACAGACAAGAAGTGCCTGGTCGCTTGGAGCATGGGGTTATGGAGAGGCTCCGCACTGTACAACAAAGGATCTAGTCCTAAATGTCCAAGTACAGAGTAGAGGGGTGAAAGCTAGCTCTTCACCCCTATGGGTGCCTAACCCTTTATGCAAAGAGTGCAAAGAGTTAGCCGTATGCCTTAAGCCTAGCCAGCACTTGTGCCCATGCCTTAAGCCTTAGCCAGCACTTATGCCCATGCCTTAAGCCTTAGCCAGCACTTGTGCCCATGCCTTAAGCCTTAGCCAGCACTTGTGCCCATGCCTTAAACCTTAGCCAGCACTTGTGCCCATGCCTTAAACCTTAGCCAGCACTTGTGCCCATACCTTAAGCCTTAGCCAGCACTTGTGCCCATGCCTTAAGCCTTAGCCAGCATTTGTGCCCATGCCTTAAGCCTTAGCCAGCACTTGTGCCCATGCCTTAAGCCTTAGCCAGCACTTGTGTCCATGCCTTAAGCCTTAGCCAGCACTTGTACCCATGCCTTAAGCCTTAGCCAGCACTTGTGCCCATGCCTTAAGCCTTAGCCAGCACTTGTGCCCATGCCTTATGCCTAGCCAGCACTTGTGCCCATGCCTTATGCCTAGCCAGCACTTGTGCCCATGCCTTATGCCTAGCCAGCACTTGTGCCCATGCCTTGCCTTATGCCTAGCCAGCACTTGTGCCCAGGAATAAGCCTAGCCAGCACTTGTGCCCAGGCCTTAAGCCTTAGCCAGCACTAGTGCCCATGCCTTATGCCTAGCCAGCACTTGTGCCCATGCCTTATGCCTAGCCAGCACTTGTGCCCATGCCTTATGCCTAACCAGCACTTGTGCCCATGCCTTAAGCCTTAGCCAGCACTTGTGCCCATGCCTTAAGCCTTAGCCAGCACTTGTGCCCATGCCTTAAGCCTTAGCCAGCACTTGTGCCCATGCCTTAAGCCTTAGCCAGCACTTGTGCCCATGCCTTAAGCCTTAGCGAGCACTTGTGCCCATGCCTTAAGCCTTAGCCAGCACTTGTGCCCATGCCTTAAGCCTTAGCCAGCACTTGTGCCCATGCCTTAAGCCTTAGCCAGCACTTGTGCCCATGCCTTAAGCCTTAGCCAGCACTTGTGCCCATGCCTTAAGCCTTAGCCAGCACTTGTGCCCATGCCTTAAGCCTTAGCCAGCACTTGTGCCCATGCCTTAAGCGTTAGCCAGCACTTGTGCCCATGCCTTATGCCTAGCCAGCACTTGTGCCCATGCCTTATGCCTAGCCAGCACTTGTGCCCATGCCTTATGCCTAGCCAGAACTTGTGCCCATGCCTTATGCCTAGCCAGCACTTGTGCCCATGCCTTAAGCCTAGCCAGCACTTGTGCCCATGCCTTAAGCATAGCCAGCACTTGTGCCGTTGCCTTAAGCCTAGCCAGCACTTGTGCCCATGCCTTAAGCCTTAGCCAGCACATGTGCCCATGCCTTAAGCCTTAGCCAGCACTTGTGCCCATGCCTTAAGCCTTAGCCAGCACTTGTGGCCATGCCTTAAGCCTTAGCCAGCACTTGTGCCCATGCCTTAAGCCTTAGCCAGCACTTGTGCACATGCCTTAAGCCTTAGCCAGCACTTGTGCCCATGCCTTAAGCGTTAGCCAGCACTTGTGCCCATGCCTTAAGCATAGCCAGCACTTGTGCCGTTGCCTTAAGCCTAGCCAGCACTTGTACCCATGCCTTAAGCCTAGCCAGCACTTGTGCCCATGCCTTAAGCCTTAGCCAGCACTTGTGCCCATGCCTTAAGCCTTAGCCAGCACTTGTGCCCATGCCTTAAGCCTTAGCCAGCACTTGTGCCCATGCCTTAAGCCTTAGCCAGCACTTGTGCCCATGCCTTAAGCCTTAGCCAGCACTTTTGCCCATGCCTTAAGCCTTAGCCAGCACTTTTGAGCCCCTTGCATGTTTGTTTTTCTGTCTTTAGTTACATGATGGTTATGCACACAGGGCAGGCTTTACGCTCTTCGCTCTTGTCCCGTCTGAATGCGCATGCACGACTGTAATTGGGGAAGAAGGCATTACCCATTTACGGAGGACAGACAAGAAGTGCCTGGTCGCTTGGAGCATGGGGTTATGGAGAGGCTCCGCACTGTACAACAAAGGATCTAGTCCTAAATGTCCAAGTACAGAGTAGAGGGGTGAAAGCTAGCTCTTCACCCCTATGGGTGCCTAACCCTTTATGCAAAGAGTGCAAAGAGTTAGCCGTATGCCTTAAGCCTAGCCAGCACTTGTGCCCATGCCTTAAGCCTTAGCCAGCACTTATGCCCATGCCTTAAGCCTTAGCCAGCACTTGTGCCCATGCCTTAAGCCTTAGCCAGCACTTGTGCCCATGCCTTAAGCCTTAGCCAGCACTTGTGCCCATGCCTTAAGCCTTAGCCAGCACTTGTGCACATGCCTTAAGCCTTAGCCAGCACTTGTGCCCATGCCTTAAGCGTTAGCCAGCACTTGTGCCCATGCCTTAAGCATAGCCAGCACTTGTGCCGTTGCCTTAAGCCTAGCCAGCACTTGAACCCATGCCTTAAGCCTAGCCAGCACTTGTGCCCATGCCTTAAGCCTTAGCCAGCACTTGTGCCCATGCCTTAAGCCTTAGCCAGCACTTGTGCCCATGCCTTAAGCCTTAGCCAGCACTTGTGCCCATGCCTTAAGCCTTAGCCAGCACTTGTGCCCATGCCTTAAGCCTTAGCCAGCACTTGTGCCCATGCCTTAAGCCTTAGCCAGCACTTGTGCACATGCCTTAAGCCTTAGCCAGCACTTGTGCCCATGCCTTAAGCGTTAGCCAGCACTTGTGCCCATGCCTTAAGCATAGCCAGCACTTGTGCCGTTGCCTTAAGCCTAGCCAGCACTTGTACCCATGCCTTAAGCCTAGCCAGCACTTGTGCCCATGCCTTAAGCCTTAGCCAGCACTTGTGCCCATGCCTTAAGCCTTAGCCAGCACTTGTGCCCATGCCTTAAGCCTTAGCCAGCACTTGTGCCCATGCCTTAAGCCTTAGCCAGCACTTGTGCCCATGCCTTAAGCCTTAGCCAGCACTTGTGCCCATGCCTTAAGCCTTAGCCAGCACTTGTGCCCATGCCTTAAGCCTTAGCCAGCACTTGTGCCCATGCCTTAAGCCTTAGCCAGCACTTGTGCCCATGCCTTAAGCCTTAGCCAGCACTTGTGCCCATGTCTTATGCCTAGCCAGCACTTGTGCCCATGCCTTAAGCCTTAGCCAGCACTTGTGCCCATGCCTTAAGCCTAGCCAGCACTTGTGCCCATGCCTTAAGCCTTTGCCAGCACTTGTGCCCATGCCTTAAGCCTTAGCCAGCACTTGTGCCCATGCCTTAAGCCTTAGCCAGCACTTGTGCCCATGCCTTATGCCTAGCCAGCACTTGTGCCCATGCCTTAAGCTTTAGCCAGCACTTGTGCCCATGACTTAAGCCTTAGCCAGCACATGTGCCCATGCCTTAAGCCTTAGCCAGCACTTGTGCCCATGCCTTATGCCTAGCCAGCACTTGTGCCCATGCCTTATGCCTAGCCAGCACTTGTGCCCATGCCTTAAGCTTTAGCCAGCACTTGTGCCCATGCCTTAAGCCTTAGCCAGCACTTGTGCCCATGCCTTAAGCCTTAGCCAGCACTTGTGCCCATGCCTTAAGCCTTAGCCAGCACTTGTGCCCATGCCTTAAGCCTTAGCCAGCACTTGTGCCCATGCCTTAAGCCTTAGCCAGCACTTGTGCCCATGCCTTAAGCCTTAGCCAGCACTTGTGCCCATGCCTTAAGCCTTAGCCAGCACTTGTGCCCATGCCTTAAGCCTTAGCCAGCACTTGTGCCCATGCCTTAAGCCTTAGCCAGCACTTGTGCTCATGCCTTAAGCCTTAGCCAGCACTTGTGCCCATGCCTTATGCCTAGCCAGCACTTGTACCCATGCCTTAAGCCTAGCCAGCACTTGTGCCCATGCCTTATGCCTAGCCAGCACTTGTGCCCATGCCTTATGCCTAGCCAGCACTTGTGCCCATGCCTTAAGCCTAGCCAGCACTTGTGCCCATGCCTTAAGCATAGCCAGCACTTGTGCCGTTGCCTTAAGCCTAGCCAGCACTTGTGCCCATGCCTTAAGCCTTAGCCAGCACATGTGCCCATGCCTTAAGCCTTAGCCAGCACTTGTGCCCATGCCTTAAGCCTTAGCCAGCACTTGTGGCCATGCCTTAAGCCTTAGCCAGCACTTGTGCCCATGCCTTAAGCCTTAGCCAGCACTTGTGCACATGCCTTAAGCCTTAGCCAGCACTTGTGCCCATGCCTTAAGCGTTAGCCAGCACTTGTGCCCATGCCTTAAGCATAGCCAGCACTTGTGCCGTTGCCTTAAGCCTAGCCAGCACTTGTACCCATGCCTTAAGCCTAGTGCTGGCACTTGTGCCCATGCCTTAAGCCTTAGCCAGCACTTGTGCCCATGCCTTAAGCCTTAGCCAGCACTTGTGCCCATGCCTTAAGCCTTAGCCAGCACTTGTGCCCATGCCTTAAGCGTTAGCCAGCACTTGTGCCCATGCCTTAAGCATAGCCAGCACTTGTGCCGTTGCCTTAAGCCTAGCCAGCACTTGTACCCATGCCTTAAGCCTAGTGCTGGCACTTGTGCCCATGCCTTAAGCCTTAGCTAGCACTTGTGCCCATGCCTTAAGCCTTAGCCAGCACTTGTGCCCATGCCTTAAGCCTTAGCCAGCACTTGTGCCCATGCCTTATGCCTAGCCAGCACTTGTGCCCATGCCTTATGCCTAGCCAGCACTTGTGCCCATGCCTTGCCTTATGCCTAGCCAGCACTTGTGCCCAGGCCTTAAGCCTAGCCAGCACTTGTGCCCAGGCCTTAAGCCTTAGCCAGCACTAGTGCCCATGCCTTATGCCTAGCCAGCACTTGTGCCCATGCCTTATGCCTAGCCAGCACTTGTGCCCATGCCTTATGCCTAGCCAGCACTTGTGCCCATGCCTTAAGCCTTAGCCAGCACTTGTGCCGATGCCTTAAGCCTTAGCCAGCACTTGTGCCCATGCCTTATGCCTAGCCAGCACTTGTGCCCATGCCTTATGCCTAGCCAGCACTTGTGCCCATGCCTTATGCCTAGCCAGCACTTGTGCCCATGCCTTAAGCCTTAGCCAGCACTTGTGCCCATGCCTTAAGCCTTAGCCAGCACTTGTGCCCATGCCTTAAGCCTTAGCCAGCACTTGTGCCCATGCCTTAAGCCTTAGCCAGCACTTGTGCCCATGTCTTATGCCTAGCCAGCACTTGTGCCCATGCCTTATGCCTAGCCAGCACTTGTGCCCATGCCTTATGCCTAGCCAGCACTTGTGCCCATGCCTTATGCCTAGTCAGCACTTGTGCCCATGCCTTATGCCTAGCCAGCACTTGTGCCCATGCCTTATGCCTAGCCAGCACTTGTGCCCATGCCTTAAGCCTAGCCAGCACTTGTGCCCATGCCTTAAGCCTAGCCAGCACTTGTGCCGTTGCCTTAAGCATAGCCAGCACTTGTGCCCATGCCTTAAGCCTAGCCAGCACTTGTGCCCATGCCTTAAGCCTTAGCCAGCACTTGTGCCCATGCTTTAAGCCTTAGCCAGCACTTGTGCCCATGCCTTAAGCCTTAGCCAGCACTTGTGCCCATGCCTTAAGCCTTAGCCAGCACTTGTGCCCATGCCTTAAGCCTTAGCCAGCACTTGTGCCCATGCCTTAGCCAGCACTTGTGCCCATGCCTTAGCCAGCACTTGTGCCCATACCTTAAACCTTAGCCAGCACTTTTGCCCATGCCTTGAGCCTTAGCCAGCACTTTTGAGCCCCTTGCATGTTTGTTTTTCTGTCTTTAGTTACATGATGGTTATGCACACAGGGCAGGCTTTACACTCTTCGCTCTTGTCCCGTCTGAATGCGCATGCACGACTGTAATTGGGGAAGAAGGCATTACCCATTTACGGAGGACAGACAAGAAGTGCCTGGTCGCTTGGAGCATGGGGTTATGGAGAGGCTCCGCACTGTACAACAAAGGATCTAGTCCTAAATGTCCAAGTACAGAGTAGAGGGGTGAAAGCTAGCTCTTCACCCCTATGGGTGCCTAACCCTTTATGCAAAGAGTGCAAAGAGTTAGCCGTATGCCTTAAGCCTAGCCATCACTTGTGCCCATGCCTTAAGCCTTAGCCAGCACTTATGCCCATGCCTTAAGCCTTAGCCAGCACTTGTGCCCATGCCTTAAGCCTTAGCCAGCACTTGTGCCCATGCCTTAAACCTTAGCCAGCACTTGTGCCCATGCCTTAAACCTTAGCCAGCACTTGTGCCCATACCTTAAGCCTTAGCCAGCACTTGTGCCCATGCCTTAAGCCTTAGCCAGCATTTGTGCCCATGCCTTAAGCCTTAGCCAGCACTTGTGCCCATGCCTTAAGCCTTAGCCAGCACTTGTGTCCATGCCTTAAGCCTTAGCCAGCACTTGTACCCATGCCTTAAGCCTTAGCCAGCACTTGTGCCCATGCCTTAAGCTTTAGCCAGCACTTGTGCCCTTGCCTTATGCCTAGCCAGCACTTGTGCCCATGCCTTATGCCTAGCCAGCACTTGTGCCCATGCCTTATGCCTAGCCAGCACTTGTGCCCATGCCTTGCCTTATGCCTAGCCAGCACTTGTGCCCATGCCTTAAGCCTAGCCAGCACTTGTGCCCAGGCCTTAAGCCTTAGCCAGCACTAGTGCCCATGCCTTATGCCTAGCCAGCACTAGTGCCCATGCCTTATGCCTAGCCAGCACTTGTGCCCATACCTTATGCCTAACCAGCACTTGTGCCCATGCCTTAAGCCTTAGCCAGCACTTGTGCCCATGCCTTAAGCCTTAGCCAGCACTTGTGCCCATGCCTTAAGCCTTAGCCAGCACTTGTGCACATGCCTTAAGCCTTAGCCAGCACTTGTGCCCATGCCTTAAGCGTTAGCCAGCACTTGTGCCCATGCCTTAAGCATAGCCAGCACTTGTGCCCATGCATTAAGCCTAGCCAGCACTTGTGCCCATGCCTTAAGCCTTAGCCAGCACTTGTGCCCATGCCTTAAGCCTTAGCCAGCACTTGTGCCCATGCCTTAAGCCTTAGCCAGCACTTGTGCCCATGCCTTAAGCCTTAGCCAGCACTTGTGCACATGCCTTAAGCCTTAGCCAGCACTTGTGCCCATGCCTTAAGCGTTAGCCAGCACTTGTGCCCATGCCTTAAGCATAGCCAGCACTTGTGCCCATGCATTAAGCCTAGCCAGCACTTGTGCCCATGCCTTAAGCCTTAGCCAGCACTTGTGCCCATGCCTTCAGCTTTAGCCAGCACTTGTGCCCGTGCCTTAAGCTTTAGCCAGCACTTGTGCCCATGCCTTAAGCCTTAGCCAGCACTTGTGCCCATGCCTTAAGCCTTAGCCAGCACTTTTGCCCATGCCTTAAGCCTTAGCCAGCACTTTTGAGCCCCTTGCATGTTTGTTTTTCTGTCATTAGTTACATGATGGTTATGCACACAGGGCAGGCTTTACGCTCTTCGCTCTTGTCCCGTCTGAATGCGCATGCACGACTGTAATTGGGGAAGAAGGCATTACCCATTTACGGAGGACAGACAAGAAGTGCCTGGTCGCTTGGAGCATGGGGTTATGGAGAGGCTCCGCACTGTACAACAAAGGATCTAGTCCTAAATGTCCAAGTACAGAGTAGAGGGGTGAAAGCTAGCTCTTCACCCCTATGGGTGCCTAACCCTTTATGCAAAGAGTGCAAAGAGTTAGCCGTATGCCTTAAGCCTAGCCAGCACTTGTGCCCATGCCTTAACCCTTAGCCAGCACTTATGCCCATGCCTTAAGCCTTAGCCAGCACTTGTGCCCATGCCTTAAGCCTTAGCCAGCACTTGTGCCCATGCCTTAAACCTTAGCCAGCACTTGTGCCCATGCCTTAAACCTTAGCCAGCACTTGTGCCCATACCTTAAGCCTTAGCCAGCACTTGTGCCCATGCCTTAAGCCTTAGCCAGCATTTGTGCCCATGCCTTAAGCCTTAGCCAGCACTTGTGCCCATGCCTTAAGCCTTAGCCAGCACTTGTGCCCATGCCTTAAGCCTTAGCCAGCACTTGTGCCCATGCCTTAAGCCTTAGCCAGCACTTGTGCCCATGCCTTAAGCCTTAGCCAGCACTTGTGCCCATGCCTTATGCCTAGCCAGCACTTGTGCCCATGCCTTATGCCTAGCCAGCACTTGTGCCCATGCCTTATGCCTAGCCAGCACTTGTGCCCATGCCTTGCCTTATGCCTAGCCAGCACTTGTGCCCAGGCCTTAAGCCTAGCCAGCACTTGTGCCCAGGCCTTAAGCCTTAGCCAGCACTAGTGCCCATGCCTTATGCCTAGCCAGCACTTGTGCCCATGCCTTATGCCTAGCCAGCACTTGTGCCCATGCCTTATGCCTAGCCAGCACTTGTGCCCATGCCTTAAGCCTTAGCCAGCACTTGTGCCGATGCCTTAAGCCTTAGCCAGCACTTGTGCCCATGCCTTATGCCTAGCCAGCACTTGTGCCCATGCCTTATGCCTAGCCAGCACTTGTGCCCATGCCTTATGCCTAGCCAGCACTTGTGCCCATGCCTTAAGCCTTAGCCAGCACTTGTGCCCATGCCTTAAGCCTTAGCCAGCACTTGTGCCCATGCCTTAAGCCTTAGCCAGCACTTGTGCCCATGCCTTAAGCCTTAGCCAGCACTTGTGCCCATGTCTTATGCCTAGCCAGCACTTGTGCCCATGCCTTATGCCTAGCCAGCACTTGTGCCCATGCCTTATGCCTAGCCAGCACTTGTGCCCATGCCTTATGCCTAGTCAGCACTTGTGCCCATGCCTTATGCCTAGCCAGCACTTGTGCCCATGCCTTATGCCTAGCCAGCACTTGTGCCCATGCCTTAAGCCTAGCCAGCACTAGCTTGGAGCATGGGGTTATGGAGAGGCTCCGCACTGTACAACAAGGGATCTAGTCCTAAATGTCCAAGTACAGAGTAGAGGGGTGAAAGCTAGCTCTTCACCCCTATGGGTGCCTAACCCTTTATGCAAAGAGTGCAAAGAGTTAGCCGTATGCCTTAAGCCTAGCCAGCACTTGTGCCCATGCCTTAAGCCTTAGCCAGCACTTATGCCCATGCCTTAAGCCTTAGCCAGCACTTGTGCCCATGCCTTAAGCCTTAGCCAGCACTTGTGCCCATGCCTTAAACCTTAGCCAGCACTTGTGCCCATGCCTTAAACCTTAGCCAGCACTTGTGCCCATACCTTAAGCCTTAGCCAGCACTTGTGCCCATGCCTTAAGCCTTAGCCAGCATTTGTGCCCATGCCTTAAGCCTTAGCCAGCACTTGTGCCCATGCCTTAAGCCTTAGCCAGCACTTGTGTCCATGCCTTAAGCCTTAGCCAGCACTTGTACCCATGCCTTAAGCCTTAGCCAGCACTTGTGCCCATGCCTTAAGCCTTAGCCAGCACTTGTGCCCATGCCTTATGCCTAGCCAGCACTTGTGCCCATGCCTTATGCCTAGCCAGCACTTGTGCCCATGCCTTATGCCTAGCCAGCACTTGTGCCCATGCCTTGCCTTATGCCTAGCCAGCACTTGTGCCCAGGCCTTAAGCCTAGCCAGCACTTGTGCCCAGGCCTTAAGCCTTAGCCAGCACTAGTGCCCATGCCTTATGCCTAGCCAGCACTTGTGCCCATGCCTTATGCCTAGCCAGCACTTGTGCCCATGCCTTATGCCTAACCAGCACTTGTGCCCATGCCTTAAGCCTTAGCCAGCACTTGTGCCCATGCCTTAAGCCTTAGCCAGCACTTGTGCCCATGCCTTAAGCCTTAGCCAGCACTTGTGCCCATGCCTTAAGCCTTAGCCAGCACTTGTGCCCATGCCTTAAGCCTTAGCCAGCACTTGTGCCCATGCCTTAAGCCTTAGCCAGCACTTGTGCCCATGCCTTAAGCCTTAGCCAGCACTTGTGCCCATGCCTTAAGCCTTAGCCAGCACTTGTGCCCATGCCTTAAGCCTTAGCCAGCACTTGTGCCCATGCCTTAAGCCTTAGCCAGCACTTGTGCCCATGCCTTAAGCCTTAGCCAGCACTTGTGCCCATGCCTTAAGCGTTAGCCAGCACTTGTGTCCATGCCTTATGCCTAGCCAGCACTTGTGCCCATGCCTTATGCCTAGCCAGCACTTGTGCCCATGCCTTATGCCTAGCCAGAACTTGTGCCCATGCCTTATGCCTAGCCAGCACTTGTGCCCATGCCTTAAGCCTAGCCAGCACTTGTGCCCATGCCTTAAGCATAGCCAGCACTTGTGCCGTTGCCTTAAGCCTAGCCAGCACTTGTGCCCATGCCTTAAGCATAGCCAGCACTTGTGCCGTTGCCTTAAGCCTAGCCAGCACTTGTGCCCATGCCTTAAGCATAGCCAGCACTTGTGCCGTTGCCTTAAGCCTAGCCAGCACTTGTGCCCATGCCTTATGCCTAGCCAGCAATTGTGCCCATGCCTTAAGCCTTAGCCAGCACTTGTGCCCATGCCTTAAGCCTTAGCCAGCACTTGTGCCCATGCCTTAAGCCTTAGCCAGCACTTGTGCCCATGCCTTAAGCCTTAGCCAGCACTTGTGCCCATGCCTTAAGCCTTAGCCAGCACTTGTGCACATGCCTTAAGCCTTAGCCAGCACTTGTGCCCATGCCTTAAGCGTTAGCCAGCACTTGTGCCCATGCCTTAAGCATAGCCAGCACTTGTGCCCATGCATTAAGCCTAGCCAGCACTTGTGCCCATGCCTTAAGCCTTAGCCAGCACTTGTGCCCATGCCTTAAGCCTTAGCCAGCACTTGTGCCCATGCCTTAAGCCTTAGCCAGCACTTGTGCCCATGCCTTAAGCCTTAGCCAGCACTTGTGCACATGCCTTAAGCCTTAGCCAGCACTTGTGCCCATGCCTTAAGCGTTAGCCAGCACTTGTGCCCATGCCTTAAGCATAGCCAGCACTTGTGCCCATGCATTAAGCCTAGCCAGCACTTGTGCCCATGCCTTAAGCCTTAGCCAGCACTTGTGCCCATGCCTTAAGCTTTAGCCAGCACTTGTGCCCGTGCCTTAAGCTTTAGCCAGCACTTGTGCCCATGCCTTAAGCCTTAGCCAGCACTTGTGCCCATGCCTTAAGCCTTAGCCAGCACTTTTGCCCATGCCTTAAGCCTTAGCCAGCACTTTTGAGCCCCTTGCATGTTTGTTTTTCTGTCATTAGTTACATGATGGTTATGCACACAGGGCAGGCTTTACGCTCTTCGCTCTTGTCCCGTCTGAATGCGCATGCACGACTGTAATTGGGGAAGAAGGCATTACCCATTTACGGAGGACAGACAAGAAGTGCCTGGTCGCTTGGAGCATGGGGTTATGGAGAGGCTCCGCACTGTACAACAAAGGATCTAGTCCTAAATGTCCAAGTACAGAGTAGAGGGGTGAAAGCTAGCTCTTCACCCCTATGGGTGCCTAACCCTTTATGCAAAGAGTGCAAAGAGTTAGCCGTATGCCTTAAGCCTAGCCAGCACTTGTGCCCATGCCTTAACCCTTAGCCAGCACTTATGCCCATGCCTTAAGCCTTAGCCAGCACTTGTGCCCATGCCTTAAGCCTTAGCCAGCACTTGTGCACATGCCTTAAGCCTTAGCCAGCACTTGTGCCCATGCCTTAAGCGTTAGCCAGCACTTGTGCCCATGCCTTAAGCATAGCCAGCACTTGTGCCCATGCATTAAGCCTAGCCAGCACTTGTGCCCATGCCTTAAGCCTTAGCCAGCACTTGTGCCCATGCCTTAAGCTTTAGCCAGCACTTGTGCCCGTGCCTTAAGCTTTAGCCAGCACTTGTGCCCATGCCTTAAGCCTTAGCCAGCACTTGTGCCCATGCCTTAAGCCTTAGCCAGCACTTTTGCCCATGCCTTAAGCCTTAGCCAGCACTTTTGAGCCCCTTGCATGTTTGTTTTTCTGTCATTAGTTACATGATGGTTATGCACACAGGGCAGGCTTTACGCTCTTCGCTCTTGTCCCGTCTGAATGCGCATGCACGACTGTAATTGGGGAAGAAGGCATTACCCATTTACGGAGGACAGACAAGAAGTGCCTGGTCGCTTGGAGCATGGGGTTATGGAGAGGCTCCGCACTGTACAACAAAGGATCTAGTCCTAAATGTCCAAGTACAGAGTAGAGGGGTGAAAGCTAGCTCTTCACCCCTATGGGTGCCTAACCCTTTATGCAAAGAGTGCAAAAAATTAGCCGTATGCCTTAAGCCTAGCCAGCACTTGTGCCCATGCCTTAACCCTTAGCCAGCACTTATGCCCATGCCTTAAGCCTTAGCCAGCACTTGTGCCCATGCCTTAAGCCTTAGCCAGCACTTGTGCCCATGCCTTAAACCTTAGCCAGCACTTGTGCCCATGCCTTAAACCTTAGCCAGCACTTGTGCCCATACCTTAAGCCTTAGCCAGCACTTGTGCCCATGCCTTAAGCCTTAGCCAGCATTTGTGCCCATGCCTTAAGCCTTAGCCAGCACTTGTGCCCATGCCTTAAGCCTTAGCCAGCACTTGTGCCCATGCCTTAAGCCTTAGCCAGCACTTGTGCCCATGCCTTAAGCCTTAGCCAGCACTTGTGCCCATGCCTTAAGCCTTAGCCAGCACTTGTGCCCATGCCTTATGCCTAGCCAGCACTTGTGCCCATGCCTTATGCCTAGCCAGCACTTGTGCCCATGCCTTATGCCTAGCCAGCACTTGTGCCCATGCCTTGCCTTATGCCTAGCCAGCACTTGTGCCCAGGCCTTAAGCCTAGCCAGCACTTGTGCCCAGGCCTTAAGCCTTAGCCAGCACTAGTGCCCATGCCTTATGCCTAGCCAGCACTTGTGCCCATGCCTTATGCCTAGCCAGCACTTGTGCCCATGCCTTATGCCTAGCCAGCACTTGTGCCCATGCCTTAAGCCTTAGCCAGCACTTGTGCCGATGCCTTAAGCCTTAGCCAGCACTTGTGCCCATGCCTTATGCCTAGCCAGCACTTGTGCCCATGCCTTATGCCTAGCCAGCACTTGTGCCCATGCCTTATGCCTAGCCAGCACTTGTGCCCATGCCTTAAGCCTTAGCCAGCACTTGTGCCCATGCCTTAAGCCTTAGCCAGCACTTGTGCCCATGCCTTAAGCCTTAGCCAGCACTTGTGCCCATGCCTTAAGCCTTAGCCAGCACTTGTGCACATGCCTTAAGCCTAGCCAGCACTTGTGCCCATGCCTTATGCCTAGCCAGCACTTGTGCCCATGCCTTATGCCTAGCCAGCACTTGTGCCCATGCCTTATGCCTAGCCAGCACTTGTACCCATGCCTTAAGCCTAGCCAGCACTTGTGCCCATGCCTTAAGCCTTAGCCAGCACTTGTGCCCATGCCTTAAGCCTTAGCCAGCACTTGTGCCCATGCCTTAAGCCTTAGCCAGCACTTGTGCCCATGCCTTAGCCAGCACTTGTGCCCATGCCTTAGCCAGCACTTGTGCCCATACCTTAAGCCTTAGCCAGCACTTTTGCCCATGCCTTGAGCCTTAGCCAGCACTTGTGCCCATGCCTTAAGCCTTAGCCAGCACTTGTGCCCATGCCTTAAGCCTTAGCCAGCACTTGTGCCCATGCCTTAAGCCTTAGCCAGCACTTGTGCCCATGCCTTAGCCAGCACTTGTGCCCATGCCTTAGCCAGCACTTGTGCCCATACCTTAAGCCTTAGCCAGCACTTTTGCCCATGCCTTGAGCCTTAGCCAGCACTTTTGAGCCCCTTGCATGTTTGTTTTTCTGTCTTTAGTTACATGATGGTTATGCACACAGGGCAGGCTTTACACTCTTCGCTCTTGTCCCGTCTGAATGCGCATGCACGACTGTAATTGGGGAAGAAGGCATTACCCATTTACGGAGGACAGACAAGAAGTGCCTGGTCGCTTGGAGCATGGGGTTATGGAGAGGCTCCGCACTGTACAACAAAGGATCTAGTCCTAAATGTCCAAGTACAGAGTAGAGGGGTGAAAGCTAGCTCTTCACCCCTATGGGTGCCTAACCCTTTATGCAAAGAGTGCAAAGAGTTAGCCGTATGCCTTAAGCCTAGCCAGCACTTGTGCCCATGCCTTAAGCCTTAGCCAGCACTTATGCCCATGCCTTAAGCCTTAGCCAGCACTTGTGCCCATGCCTTAAGCCTTAGCCAGCACTTGTGCCCATGCCTTAAACCTTAGCCAGCACTTGTGCCCATGCCTTAAACCTTAGCCAGCACTTGTGCCCATACCTTAAGCCTTAGCCAGCACTTGTGCCCATGCCTTAAGCCTTAGCCAGCATTTGTGCCCATGCCTTAAGCCTTAGCCAGCACTTGTGCCCATGCCTTAAGCCTTAGCCAGCACTTGTGTCCATGCCTTAAGCCTTAGCCAGCACTTGTACCCATGCCTTAAGCCTTAGCCAGCACTTGTGCCCATGCCTTAAGCCTTAGCCAGCACTTGTGCCCATGCCTTATGCCTAGCCAGCACTTGTGCCCATGCCTTATGCCTAGCCAGCACTTGTGCCCATGCCTTATGCCTAGCCAGCACTTGTGCCCATGCCTTGCCTTATGCCTAGCCAGCACTTGTGCCCAGGAATAAGCCTAGCCAGCACTTGTGCCCAGGCCTTAAGCCTTAGCCAGCACTAGTGCCCATGCCTTATGCCTAGCCAGCACTTGTGCCCATGCCTTATGCCTAGCCAGCACTTGTGCCCATGCCTTATGCCTAACCAGCACTTGTGCCCATGCCTTAAGCCTTAGCCAGCACTTGTGCCCATGCCTTAAGCCTTAGCCAGCACTTGTGCCCATGCCTTAAGCCTTAGCCAGCACTTGTGCCCATGCCTTAAGCCTTAGCCAGCACTTGTGCCCATGCCTTAAGCCTTAGCGAGCACTTGTGCCCATGCCTTAAGCCTTAGCCAGCACTTGTGCCCATGCCTTAAGCCTTAGCCAGCACTTGTGCCCATGCCTTAAGCCTTAGCCAGCACTTGTGCCCATGCCTTAAGCCTTAGCCAGCACTTGTGCCCATGCCTTAAGCCTTAGCCAGCACTTGTGCCCATGCCTTAAGCCTTAGCCAGCACTTGTGCCCATGCCTTAAGCGTTAGCCAGCACTTGTGCCCATGCCTTATGCCTAGCCAGCACTTGTGCCCATGCCTTATGCCTAGCCAGCACTTGTGCCCATGCCTTATGCCTAGCCAGAACTTGTGCCCATGCCTTATGCCTAGCCAGCACTTGTGCCCATGCCTTAAGCCTAGCCAGCACTTGTGCCCATGCCTTAAGCATAGCCAGCACTTGTGCCGTTGCCTTAAGCCTAGCCAGCACTTGTGCCCATGCCTTAAGCCTTAGCCAGCACATGTGCCCATGCCTTAAGCCTTAGCCAGCACTTGTGCCCATGCCTTAAGCCTTAGCCAGCACTTGTGGCCATGCCTTAAGCCTTAGCCAGCACTTGTGCCCATGCCTTAAGCCTTAGCCAGCACTTGTGCACATGCCTTAAGCCTTAGCCAGCACTTGTGCCCATGCCTTAAGCGTTAGCCAGCACTTGTGCCCATGCCTTAAGCATAGCCAGCACTTGTGCCGTTGCCTTAAGCCTAGCCAGCACTTGTACCCATGCCTTAAGCCTAGCCAGCACTTGTGCCCATGCCTTAAGCCTTAGCCAGCACTTGTGCCCATGCCTTAAGCCTTAGCCAGCACTTGTGCCCATGCCTTAAGCCTTAGCCAGCACTTGTGCCCATGCCTTAAGCCTTAGCCAGCACTTGTGCCCATGCCTTAAGCCTTAGCCAGCACTTTTGCCCATGCCTTAAGCCTTAGCCAGCACTTTTGAGCCCCTTGCATGTTTGTTTTTCTGTCTTTAGTTACATGATGGTTATGCACACAGGGCAGGCTTTACGCTCTTCGCTCTTGTCCCGTCTGAATGCGCATGCACGACTGTAATTGGGGAAGAAGGCATTACCCATTTACGGAGGACAGACAAGAAGTGCCTGGTCGCTTGGAGCATGGGGTTATGGAGAGGCTCCGCACTGTACAACAAAGGATCTAGTCCTAAATGTCCAAGTACAGAGTAGAGGGGTGAAAGCTAGCTCTTCACCCCTATGGGTGCCTAACCCTTTATGCAAAGAGTGCAAAGAGTTAGCCGTATGCCTTAAGCCTAGCCAGCACTTGTGCCCATGCCTTAAGCCTTAGCCAGCACTTATGCCCATGCCTTAAGCCTTAGCCAGCACTTGTGCCCATGCCTTAAGCCTTAGCCAGCACTTGTGCCCATGCCTTAAGCCTTAGCCAGCACTTGTGCCCATGCCTTAAGCCTTAGCCAGCACTTGTGCACATGCCTTAAGCCTTAGCCAGCACTTGTGCCCATGCCTTAAGCGTTAGCCAGCACTTGTGCCCATGCCTTAAGCATAGCCAGCACTTGTGCCGTTGCCTTAAGCCTAGCCAGCACTTGAACCCATGCCTTAAGCCTAGCCAGCACTTGTGCCCATGCCTTAAGCCTTAGCCAGCACTTGTGCCCATGCCTTAAGCCTTAGCCAGCACTTGTGCCCATGCCTTAAGCCTTAGCCAGCACTTGTGCCCATGCCTTAAGCCTTAGCCAGCACTTGTGCCCATGCCTTAAGCCTTAGCCAGCACTTGTGCCCATGCCTTAAGCCTTAGCCAGCACTTGTGCACATGCCTTAAGCCTTAGCCAGCACTTGTGCCCATGCCTTAAGCGTTAGCCAGCACTTGTGCCCATGCCTTAAGCATAGCCAGCACTTGTGCCGTTGCCTTAAGCCTAGCCAGCACTTGTACCCATGCCTTAAGCCTAGCCAGCACTTGTGCCCATGCCTTAAGCCTTAGCCAGCACTTGTGCCCATGCCTTAAGCCTTAGCCAGCACTTGTGCCCATGCCTTAAGCCTTAGCCAGCACTTGTGCCCATGCCTTAAGCCTTAGCCAGCACTTGTGCCCATGCCTTAAGCCTTAGCCAGCACTTGTGCCCATGCCTTAAGCCTTAGCCAGCACTTGTGCCCATGCCTTAAGCCTTAGCCAGCACTTGTGCCCATGCCTTAAGCCTTAGCCAGCACTTGTGCCCATGCCTTAAGCCTTAGCCAGCACTTGTGCCCATGTCTTATGCCTAGCCAGCACTTGTGCCCATGCCTTAAGCCTTAGCCAGCACTTGTGCCCATGCCTTAAGCCTAGCCAGCACTTGTGCCCATGCCTTAAGCCTTTGCCAGCACTTGTGCCCATGCCTTAAGCCTTAGCCAGCACTTGTGCCCATGCCTTAAGCCTTAGCCAGCACTTGTGCCCATGCCTTATGCCTAGCCAGCACTTGTGCCCATGCCTTAAGCTTTAGCCAGCACTTGTGCCCATGACTTAAGCCTTAGCCAGCACATGTGCCCATGCCTTAAGCCTTAGCCAGCACTTGTGCCCATGCCTTATGCCTAGCCAGCACTTGTGCCCATGCCTTATGCCTAGCCAGCACTTGTGCCCATGCCTTAAGCTTTAGCCAGCACTTGTGCCCATGCCTTAAGCCTTAGCCAGCACTTGTGCCCATGCCTTAAGCCTTAGCCAGCACTTGTGCCCATGCCTTAAGCCTTAGCCAGCACTTGTGCCCATGCCTTAAGCCTTAGCCAGCACTTGTGCCCATGCCTTAAGCCTTAGCCAGCACTTGTGCCCATGCCTTAAGCCTTAGCCAGCACTTGTGCCCATGCCTTAAGCCTTAGCCAGCACTTGTGCCCATGCCTTAAGCCTTAGCCAGCACTTGTGCCCATGCCTTAAGCCTTAGCCAGCACTTGTGCTCATGCCTTAAGCCTTAGCCAGCACTTGTGCCCATGCCTTATGCCTAGCCAGCACTTGTACCCATGCCTTAAGCCTAGCCAGCACTTGTGCCCATGCCTTATGCCTAGCCAGCACTTGTGCCCATGCCTTATGCCTAGCCAGCACTTGTGCCCATGCCTTAAGCCTAGCCAGCACTTGTGCCCATGCCTTAAGCATAGCCAGCACTTGTGCCGTTGCCTTAAGCCTAGCCAGCACTTGTGCCCATGCCTTAAGCCTTAGCCAGCACATGTGCCCATGCCTTAAGCCTTAGCCAGCACTTGTGCCCATGCCTTAAGCCTTAGCCAGCACTTGTGGCCATGCCTTAAGCCTTAGCCAGCACTTGTGCCCATGCCTTAAGCCTTAGCCAGCACTTGTGCACATGCCTTAAGCCTTAGCCAGCACTTGTGCCCATGCCTTAAGCGTTAGCCAGCACTTGTGCCCATGCCTTAAGCATAGCCAGCACTTGTGCCGTTGCCTTAAGCCTAGCCAGCACTTGTACCCATGCCTTAAGCCTAGTGCTGGCACTTGTGCCCATGCCTTAAGCCTTAGCCAGCACTTGTGCCCATGCCTTAAGCCTTAGCCAGCACTTGTGCCCATGCCTTAAGCCTTAGCCAGCACTTGTGCCCATGCCTTAAGCGTTAGCCAGCACTTGTGCCCATGCCTTAAGCATAGCCAGCACTTGTGCCGTTGCCTTAAGCCTAGCCAGCACTTGTACCCATGCCTTAAGCCTAGTGCTGGCACTTGTGCCCATGCCTTAAGCCTTAGCTAGCACTTGTGCCCATGCCTTAAGCCTTAGCCAGCACTTGTGCCCATGCCTTAAGCCTTAGCCAGCACTTGTGCCCATGCCTTATGCCTAGCCAGCACTTGTGCCCATGCCTTATGCCTAGCCAGCACTTGTGCCCATGCCTTGCCTTATGCCTAGCCAGCACTTGTGCCCAGGCCTTAAGCCTAGCCAGCACTTGTGCCCAGGCCTTAAGCCTTAGCCAGCACTAGTGCCCATGCCTTATGCCTAGCCAGCACTTGTGCCCATGCCTTATGCCTAGCCAGCACTTGTGCCCATGCCTTATGCCTAGCCAGCACTTGTGCCCATGCCTTAAGCCTTAGCCAGCACTTGTGCCGATGCCTTAAGCCTTAGCCAGCACTTGTGCCCATGCCTTATGCCTAGCCAGCACTTGTGCCCATGCCTTATGCCTAGCCAGCACTTGTGCCCATGCCTTATGCCTAGCCAGCACTTGTGCCCATGCCTTAAGCCTTAGCCAGCACTTGTGCCCATGCCTTAAGCCTTAGCCAGCACTTGTGCCCATGCCTTAAGCCTTAGCCAGCACTTGTGCCCATGCCTTAAGCCTTAGCCAGCACTTGTGCCCATGTCTTATGCCTAGCCAGCACTTGTGCCCATGCCTTATGCCTAGCCAGCACTTGTGCCCATGCCTTATGCCTAGCCAGCACTTGTGCCCATGCCTTATGCCTAGTCAGCACTTGTGCCCATGCCTTATGCCTAGCCAGCACTTGTGCCCATGCCTTATGCCTAGCCAGCACTTGTGCCCATGCCTTAAGCCTAGCCAGCACTTGTGCCCATGCCTTAAGCCTAGCCAGCACTTGTGCCGTTGCCTTAAGCATAGCCAGCACTTGTGCCCATGCCTTAAGCCTAGCCAGCACTTGTGCCCATGCCTTAAGCCTTAGCCAGCACTTGTGCCCATGCTTTAAGCCTTAGCCAGCACTTGTGCCCATGCCTTAAGCCTTAGCCAGCACTTGTGCCCATGCCTTAAGCCTTAGCCAGCACTTGTGCCCATGCCTTAAGCCTTAGCCAGCACTTGTGCCCATGCCTTAGCCAGCACTTGTGCCCATGCCTTAGCCAGCACTTGTGCCCATACCTTAAACCTTAGCCAGCACTTTTGCCCATGCCTTGAGCCTTAGCCAGCACTTTTGAGCCCCTTGCATGTTTGTTTTTCTGTCTTTAGTTACATGATGGTTATGCACACAGGGCAGGCTTTACACTCTTCGCTCTTGTCCCGTCTGAATGCGCATGCACGACTGTAATTGGGGAAGAAGGCATTACCCATTTACGGAGGACAGACAAGAAGTGCCTGGTCGCTTGGAGCATGGGGTTATGGAGAGGCTCCGCACTGTACAACAAAGGATCTAGTCCTAAATGTCCAAGTACAGAGTAGAGGGGTGAAAGCTAGCTCTTCACCCCTATGGGTGCCTAACCCTTTATGCAAAGAGTGCAAAGAGTTAGCCGTATGCCTTAAGCCTAGCCAGCACTTGTGCCCATGCCTTAAGCCTTAGCCAGCACTTATGCCCATGCCTTAAGCCTTAGCCAGCACTTGTGCCCATGCCTTAAGCCTTAGCCAGCACTTGTGCCCATGCCTTAAACCTTAGCCAGCACTTGTGCCCATGCCTTAAACCTTAGCCAGCACTTGTGCCCATACCTTAAGCCTTAGCCAGCACTTGTGCCCATGCCTTAAGCCTTAGCCAGCATTTGTGCCCATGCCTTAAGCCTTAGCCAGCACTTGTGCCCATGCCTTAAGCCTTAGCCAGCACTTGTGTCCATGCCTTAAGCCTTAGCCAGCACTTGTACCCATGCCTTAAGCCTTAGCCAGCACTTGTGCCCATGCCTTAAGCTTTAGCCAGCACTTGTGCCCTTGCCTTATGCCTAGCCAGCACTTGTGCCCATGCCTTATGCCTAGCCAGCACTTGTGCCCATGCCTTATGCCTAGCCAGCACTTGTGCCCATGCCTTGCCTTATGCCTAGCCAGCACTTGTGCCCATGCCTTAAGCCTAGCCAGCACTTGTGCCCAGGCCTTAAGCCTTAGCCAGCACTAGTGCCCATGCCTTATGCCTAGCCAGCACTAGTGCCCATGCCTTATGCCTAGCCAGCACTTGTGCCCATGCCTTATGCCTAACCAGCACTTGTGCCCATGCCTTAAGCCTTAGCCAGCACTTGTGCCCATGCCTTAAGCCTTAGCCAGCACTTGTGCCCATGCCTTAAGCCTTAGCCAGCACTTGTGCCCATGCCTTAAGCCTTAGCCAGCACTTGTGCCCATGCCTTAAGCCTTAGCCAGCACTTGTGCCCATGCCTTAAGCCTTAGCCAGCACTTGTGCCCATGCCTTAATCCTTAGCCAGCACTTGTGCCCATGCCTTAAGCCTTAGCCAGCACTTGTGCCCATGCCTTAAGCCTTAGCCAGCACTTGTGCCCATGCCTTAAGCCTTAGCCAGCACTTGTGCCCATGCCTTAAGCCTTAGCCAGCACTTGTGCCCATGCCTTAAGCGTTAGCCAGCACTTGTGCCCATGCCTTATGCCTAGCCAGCACTTGTGCCCATGCCTTATGCCTAGCCAGCACTTGTGCCCATGCCTTATGCCTAGCCAGAACTTGTGCCCATGCCTTATGCCTAGCCAGCACTTGTGCCCATGCCTTAAGCCTAGCCAGCACTTGTGCCCATGCCTTAAGCATAGCCAGCACTTGTGCCGTTGCCTTAAGCCTAGCCAGCACTTGTGCCCATGCCTTAAGCCTTAGCCAGCACATGTGCCCATGCCTTAAGCCTTAGCCAGCACTTGTGCCCATGCCTTAAGCCTTAGCCAGCACTTGTGGCCATGCCTTAAGCCTTAGCCAGCACTTGTGCCCATGCCTTAAGCCTTAGCCAGCACTTGTGCACATGCCTTAAGCCTTAGCCAGCACTTGTGCCCATGCCTTAAGCGTTAGCCAGCACTTGTGCCCATGCCTTAAGCATAGCCAGCACTTGTGCCGTTGCCTTAAGCCTAGCCAGCACTTGTACCCATGCCTTAAGCCTAGCCAGCACTTGTGCCCATGCCTTAAGCCTTAGCCAGCACTTGTGCCCATGCCTTAAGCCTTAGCCAGCACTTGTGCCCATGCCTTAAGCCTTAGCCAGCACTTGTGCCCATGCCTTAAGCCTTAGCCAGCACTTGTGCCCATGCCTTAAGCCTTAGCCAGCACTTGTGCCCATGCCTTAAGCCTTAGCCAGCACTTGTGCCCATGCCTTAAGCCTTAGCCAGCACTTGTGCCCATGCCTTAAGCCTTAGCCAGCACTTTTGCCCATGCCTTAAGCCTTAGCCAGCACTTTTGAGCCCCTTGCATGTTTGTTTTTCTGTCTTTAGTTACATGATGGTTATGCACACAGGGCAGGCTTTACGCTCTTCGCTCTTGTCCCGTCTGAATGCGCATGCACGACTGTAATTGGGGAAGAAGGCATTACCCATTTACGGAGGACAGACAAGAAGTGCCTGGTCGCTTGGAGCATGGGGTTATGGAGAGGCTCCGCACTGTACAACAAAGGATCTAGTCCTAAATGTCCAAGTACAGAGTAGAGGGGTGAAAGCTAGCTCTTCACCCCTATGGGTGCCTAACCCTTTATGCAAAGAGTGCAAAGAGTTAGCCGTATGCCTTAAGCCTAGCCAGCACTTGTGCCCATGCCTTAAGCCTTAGCCAGCACTTATGCCCATGCCTTAAGCCTTAGCCAGCACTTGTGCCCATGCCTTAAGCCTTAGCCAGCACTTGTGCCCATGCCTTAAGCCTTAGCCAGCACTTGTGCCCATGCCTTAAGCCTTAGCCAGCACTTGTGCACATGCCTTAAGCCTTAGCCAGCACTTGTGCCCATGCCTTAAGCGTTAGCCAGCACTTGTGCCCATGCCTTAAGCATAGCCAGCACTTGTGCCGTTGCCTTAAGCCTAGCCAGCACTTGTACCCATGCCTTAAGCCTAGCCAGCACTTGTGCCCATGCCTTAAGCCTTAGCCAGCACTTGTGCCCATGCCTTAAGCCTTAGCCAGCACTTGTGCCCATGCCTTAAGCCTTAGCCAGCACTTGTGCCCATGCCTTAAGCCTTAGCCAGCACTTGTGCCCATGCCTTAAGCCTTAGCCAGCACTTGTGCCCATGCCTTAAGCCTTAGCCAGCACTTGTGCACATGCCTTAAGCCTTAGCCAGCACTTGTGCCCATGCCTTAAGCGTTAGCCAGCACTTGTGCCCATGCCTTAAGCATAGCCAGCACTTGTGCCGTTGCCTTAAGCCTAGCCAGCACTTGTACCCATGCCTTAAGCCTAGCCAGCACTTGTGCCCATGCCTTAAGCCTTAGCCAGCACTTGTGCCCATGCCTTAAGCCTTAGCCAGCACTTGTGCCCATGCCTTAAGCCTTAGCCAGCACTTGTGCCCATGCCTTAAGCCTTAGCCAGCACTTGTGCCCATGCCTTAAGCCTTAGCCAGCACTTGTGCCCATGCCTTAAGCCTTAGCCAGCACTTGTGCCCATGCCTTAAGCCTTAGCCAGCACTTGTGCCCATGCCTTAAGCCTTAGCCAGCACTTGTGCCCATGCCTTAAGCCTTAGCCAGCACTTGTGCCCATGCCTTATGCCTAGCCAGCACTTGTGCCCATGCCTTAAGCCTTAGCCAGCACTTGTGCCCATGCCTTAAGCCTAGCCAGCACTTGTGCCCATGCCTTAAGCCTTAGCCAGCACTTGTGCCCATGCCTTAAGCCTTAGCCAGCACTTGTGCCCATGCCTTAAGCCTTAGCCAGCACTTGTGCCCATGCCTTATGCCTAGCCAGCACTTGTGCCCATGCCTTAAGCTTTAGCCAGCACTTGTGCCCATGACTTAAGCCTTAGCCAGCACATGTGCCCATGCCTTAAGCCTTAGCCAGCACTTGTGCCCATGCCTTATGCCTAGCCAGCACTTGTGCCCATGCCTTATGCCTAGCCAGCACTTGTGCCCATGCCTTAAGCTTTAGCCAGCACTTGTGCCCATGCCTTAAGCCTTAGCCAGCACTTGTGCCCATGCCTTAAGCCTTAGCCAGCACTTGTGCCCATGCCTTAAGCCTTAGCCAGCACTTGTGCCCATGCCTTAAGCCTTAGCCAGCACTTGTGCCCATGCCTTAAGCCTTAGCCAGCACTTGTGCCCATGCCTTAAGCCTTAGACAGCACTTGTGCCCATGCCTCAAGCCTTAGCCAGCACTTGTGCCCATGCCTTAAGCCTTAGCCAGCACTTGTGCCCATGCCTTAAGCCTTAGCCAGCACTTGTGCTCATGCCTTAAGCCTTAGCCAGCACTTGTGCCCATGCCTTATGCCTAGCCAGCACTTGTGCCCATGCCTTATGCCTTGCCAGCACTTGTGCCCATGCCTTATGCCTAGCCAGAACTTGTGCCCATGCCTTATGCCTAGCCAGCACTTGTGCCCATGCCTTAAGCCTAGCCAGCACTTGTGCCCATGCCTTAAGCATAGCCAGCACTTGTGCCGTTGCCTTAAGCCTAGCCAGCACTTGTGCCCATGCCTTAAGCCTGAGCCAGCACTTGTGCCCATGCCTTAAGCCTTAGCCAGCACTTGTGCCCATGCCTTAAGCCTTAGCCAGCACTTGTGCACATGCCTTAAGCCTTAGCCAGCACTTGTGCCCATGCCTTATGCCTAGCCAGCACTTGTGCCCATGCCTTATGCCTAGCCAGAACTTGTGCCCATGCCTTATGCCTAGCCAGCACTTGTGCCCATGCCTTAAGCCTAGCCAGCACTTGTGCCCATGCCTTAAGCATAGCCAGCACTTGTGCCGTTGCCTTAAGCCTAGCCAGCACTTGTGCCCATGCCTTAAACCTTAGCCAGCACTTGTGCCCATGCCTTAAGCCTTAGCCAGCACTTGTGCCCATGCCTTAAGCCTTAGCCAGCACTTGTGCACATGCCTTAAGCCTTAGCCAGCACTTGTGCCCATGCCTTAAGCGTTAGCCAGCACTTGTGCCCATGCCTTAAGCATAGCCAGCACTTGTGCCGTTGCCTTAAGCCTAGCCAGCACTTGTACCCATGCCTTAAGCCTAGCCAGCACTTGTGCTCATGCCTTAAGCCTTAGCCAGCACTTGTGCCCATGCCTTATGCCTAGCCAGCACTTGTACCCATGCCTTAAGCCTAGCCAGCACTTGTGCCCATGCCTTATGCCTAGCCAGCACTTGTGCCCATGCCTTGTGCCTAGCCAGCACTTGTGCCCATGCCTTAAGCCTAGCCAGCACTTGTGCCCATGCTTTAAGCATAGCCAGCACTTGTGCCGTTGCCTTAAGCCTAGCCAGCACTTGTGCCCATGCCTTAAGCCTTAGCCAGCACATGTGCCCATGCCTTAAGCCTTAGCCAGCACTTGTGCCCATGCCTTAAGCCTTAGCCAGCACTTGTGGCCATGCCTTAAGCCTTAGCCAGCACTTGTGCCCATGCCTTAAGCCTTAGCCAGCACTTGTGCACATGCCTTAAGCCTTAGCCAGCACTTGTGCCCATGCCTTAAGCGTTAGCCAGCACTTGTGCCCATGCCTTAAGCATAGCCAGCACTTGTGCCGTTGCCTTAAGCCTAGCCAGCACTTGTACCCATGCCTTAAGCCTAGTGCTGGCACTTGTGCCCATGCCTTAAGCCTTAGCCAGCACTTGTGCCCATGCCTTAAGCCTTAGCCAGCACTTGTGCCCATGCCTTAAGCGTTAGCCAGCACTTGTGCCCATGCCTTAAGCATAGCCAGCACTTGTGCCGTTGCCTTAAGCCTAGCCAGCACTTGTACCCATGCCTTAAGCCTAGTGCTGGCACTTGTGCCCATGCCTTAAGCCTTAGCCAGCACTTGTGCCCATGCCTTAAGCCTTAGCCAGCACTTGTGCCCATGCCTTAAGCCTTAGCCAGCACTTGTGCCCATGCCTTATGCCTAGCCAGCACTTGTGCCCATGCCTTATGCCTAGCCAGCACTTGTGCCCATGCCTTGCCTTATGCCTAGCCAGCACTTGTGCCCAGGCCTTAAGCCTAGCCAGCACTTGTGCCCAGGCCTTAAGCCTTAGCCAGCACTAGTGCCCATGCCTTATGCCTAGCCAGCACTTGTGCCCATGCCTTATGCCTAGCCAGCACTTGTGCCCATGCCTTATGCCTAGCCAGCACTTGTGCCCATGCCTTAAGCCTTAGCCAGCACTTGTGTCGATGCCTTAAGCCTTAGCCAGCACTTGTGCCCATGCCTTATGCCTAGCCAGCACTTGTGCCCATGCCTTATGCCTAGCCAGCACTTGTGCCCATGCCTTATGCCTAGCCAGCACTTGTGCCCATGCCTTATGCCTAGCCAGCACTTGTGCCCATGCCTTAAGCCTTAGCCAGCACTTGTGCCCATGCCTTAAGCCTTAGCCAGCACTTGTGCCCATGCCTTAAGCTTTAGCCAGCACTTGTGCCCATGCCTTAAGCCTTAGCCAGCACTTGTGCCCATGTCTTATGCCTAGCCAGCACTTGTGCCCATGCCTTATGCCTAGCCAGCACTTGTGCCCATGCCTTATGCCTAGCCAGCACTTGTGCCCATGCCTTATGCCTAGTCAGCACTTGTGCCCATGCCTTATGCCTAGCCAGCACTTGTGCCCATGCCTTATGCCTAGCCAGCACTTGTGCCCATGCCTTAAGCCTAGCCAGCACTTGTGCCCATGCCTTAAGCCTAGCCAGCACTTGTGCCGTTGCCTTAAGCATAGCCAGCACTTGTGCCCATGCCTTAAGCCTAGCCAGCACTTGTGCCCATGCCTTAAGCCTTAGCCAGCACTTGTGCCCATGCTTTAAGCCTTAGCCAGCACTTGTGCCCATGCCTTAAGCCTTAGCCAGCACTTGTGCCCATGCCTTAAGCCTTAGCCAGCACTTGTGCCCATGCCTTAAGCCTTAGCCAGCACTTGTGCCCATGCCTTAGCCAGCACTTGTGCCCATGCCTTAGCCAGCACTTGTGCCCATACCTTAAGCCTTAGCCAGCACTTTTGCCCATGCCTTGAGCCTTAGCCAGCACTTTTAAGCCCCTTGCATGTTTGTTTTTCTGTCTTTAGTTACATGATGGTTATGCACACAGGGCAGGCTTTACACTCTTCGCTCTTGTCCCGTCTGAATGCGCATGCACGACTGTAATTGGGGAAGAAGGCATTACCCATTTACGGAGGACAGACAAGAAGTGCCTGGTCGCTTGGAGCATGGGGTTATGGAGAGGCTCCGCACTGTACAACAAAGGATCTAGTCCTAAATGTCCAAGTACAGAGTAGAGGGGTGAAAGCTAGCTCTTCACCCCTATGGGTGCCTAACCCTTTATGCAAAGAGTGCAAAGAGTTAGCCGTATGCCTTAAGCCTAGCCAGCACTTGTGCCCATGCCTTAAGCCTTAGCCAGCACTTATGCCCATGCCTTAAGCCTTAGCCAGCACTTGTGCCCATGCCTTAAGCCTTAGCCAGCACTTGTGCCCATGCCTTAAACCTTAGCCAGCACTTGTGCCCATGCCTTAAACCTTAGCCAGCACTTGTGCCCATACCTTAAGCCTTAGCCAGCACTTGTGCCCATGCCTTAAGCCTTAGCCAGCATTTGTGCCCATGCCTTAAGCCTTAGCCAGCACTTGTGTCCATGCCTTAAGCCTTAGCCAGCACTTGTACCCATGCCTTAAGCCTAGCCAGCACTTGTGCTCATGCCTTAAGCCTTAGCCAGCACTTGTGCCCATGCCTTATGCCTAGCCAGCACTTGTACCCATGCCTTAAGCCTAGCCAGCACTTGTGCCCATGCCTTATGCCTAGCCAGCACTTGTGCCCATGCCTTATGCCTAGCCAGCACTTGTGCCCATGCCTTAAGCCTAGCCAGCACTTGTGCCCATGCCTTAAGCATAGCCAGCACTTGTGCCGTTGCCTTAAGCCTAGCCAGCACTTGTGCCCATGCCTTAAGCCTTAGCCAGCACATGTGCCCATGCCTTAAGCCTTAGCCAGCACTTGTGCCCATGCCTTAAGCCTTAGCCAGCACTTGTGGCCATGCCTTAAGCCTTAGCCAGCACTTGTGCCCATGCCTTAAGCCTTAGCCAGCACTTGTGCACATGCCTTAAGCCTTAGCCAGCACTTGTGCCCATGCCTTAAGCGTTAGCCAGCACTTGTGCCCATGCCTTAAGCATAGCCAGCACTTGTGCCGTTGCCTTAAGCCTAGCCAGCACTTGTACCCATGCCTTAAGCCTAGTGCTGGCACTTGTGCCCATGCCTTAAGCCTTAGCCAGCACTTGTGCCCATGCCTTAAGCCTTAGCCAGCACTTGTGCCCATGCCTTAAGCCTTAGCCAGCACTTGTGCCCATGCCTTAAGCGTTAGCCAGCACTTGTGCCCATGCCTTAAGCATAGCCAGCACTTGTGCCGTTGCCTTAAGCCTAGCCAGCACTTGTACCCATGCCTTAAGCCTAGTGCTGGCACTTGTGCCCATGCCTTAAGCCTTAGCCAGCACTTGTGCCCATGCCTTAAGCCTTAGCCAGCACTTGTGCCCATGCCTTAAGCCTTAGCCAGCACTTGTGCCCATGCCTTATGCCTAGCCAGCACTTGTGCCCATGAATTATGCCTCGCCAGCACTTGTGCCCATGCCTTGCCTTATGCCTAGCCAGCACTTGTGCCCAGGCCTTAAGCCTAGCCAGCACTTGTGCCCAGGCCTTAAGCCTTAGCCAGCACTAGTGCCCATGCCTTATGCCTAGCCAGCACTTGTGCCCATGCCTTATGCCTAGCCAGCACTTGTGCCCATGCCTTATGCCTAGCCAGCACTTGTGCCCATGCCTTAAGCCTTAGCCAGCACTTGTGCCGATGCCTTAAGCCTTAGCCAGCACTTGTGCCCATGCCTTATGCCTAGCCAGCACTTGTGCCCATGCCTTATGCCTAGCCAGCACTTGTGCCCAGGCCTTAAGCCTTAGCCAGCACTAGTGCCCATGCCTTATGCCTAGCCAGCACTTGTGCCCATGCCTTATGCCTAGCCAGCACTTGTGCCCATGCCTTATGCCTAGCCAGCACTTGTGCCCAGGCCTTAAGCCTTAGCCAGCACTAGTGCCCATGCCTTATGCCTAGCCAGCACTTGTGCCCATGCCTTATGCCTAGCCAGCACTTGTGCCCATGCCTTATGCCTAACCAGCACTTGTGCCCATGCCTTAAGCCTTAGCCAGCACTTGTGCCCATGCCTTAAGCCTTAGCCAGCACTTGTGCCCATGCCTTAAGCGTTAGCCAGCACTTGTGCCCATGCCTTATGCCTAGCCAGCACTTGTGCCCATGCCTTAAGCCTTAGCCAGCACTTGTGCCCATGCCTTAAGCCTAGCCAGCACTTGTGCCGTTGCCTTAAGCATAGCCAGCACTTGTTCCCATGCCTTAAGCCTAGCCAGCACTTGTGCCCATGCCTTAAGCATAGCCAGCACTTGTGCCGTTGCCTTAAGCCTAGCCAGCACTTGTGCCCATGCCTTATGCCTAGCCAGCAATTGTGCCCATGCCTTAAGCCTTAGCCAGCACTTGTGCCCATGCCTTAAGCCTTAGCTAGCACTTGTGGCCATGCCTTAAGCCTTAGCCAGCACTTGTGCCCATGCCTTAAGCCTTAGCCAGCACTTGTGCACATGCCTTAAGCCTTAGCCAGCACTTGTGCCCATGCCTTAAGCGTTAGCCAGCACTTGTGCCCATGCCTTAAGCATAGCCAGCACTTGTGCCGTTGCCTTAAGCCTAGCCAGCACTTGTACCCATGCCTTAAGCCTAGCCAGCACTTGTGCCCATGCCTTAAGCCTTAGCCAGCACTTGTGCCCATGCCTTAAGCCTTAGCCAGAACTTGTGCCCATGCCTTAAGCCTTAGCCAGCACTTGTGCCCATGCCTTAAGCCTTAGCCAGCACTTGTGCCCATGCCTTAAGCCTTAGCCAGCACTTTTGCCCATGCCTTAAGCCTTAGCCAGCACTTTTGAGCCCCTTGCATGTTTGTTTTCCTGTCTTTAGTTACATGATGGTTATGCACACAGGGCAGGCTTTACGCTCTTCGCTCTTGTCCTGTCTGAATGCGCATGCACGACTGTAATTGGGGAAGAAGGCATTACCCATTTACGGAGGACAGACAAGAAGTGCCTGGTCGCTTGGAGCATGGGGTTATGGAGAGGCTCCGCACTGTACAACAAAGGATCTAGTCCTAAATGTCCAAGTACAGAGTAGAGGGATGAAAGCTAGCTCTTCACCCCTATGGGTGCCTAACCCTTTATGCAAAGAGTGCAAAGAGTTAGCCGTATGCCTTAAGCCTAGCCAGCACTTGTGCCCATGCCTTAAGCCTTAGCCAGCACTTATGCCCATGCCTTAAGCCTTAGCCAGCACTTGTGCCCATGCCTTAAGCCTTAGCCAGCACTTGTGCCCATGCCTTAAACCTTAGCCAGCACTTGTGCCCATGCCTTAAACCTTAGCCAGCACTTGTGCCCATACCTTAAGCCTTAGCCAGCACTTGTGCCCATGCCTTAAGCCTTAGCCAGCATTTGTGCCCATGCCTTAAGCCTTAGCCAGCACTTGTGCCCATGCCTTAAGCCTTAGCCAGCACTTGTGCCCATGCCTTAAGCCTTAGCCAGCACTTGTACCCATGCCTTAAGCCTTAGCCAGCACTTGTGCCCATGCCTTAAGCCTTAGCCAGCACTTGTGCCCATGCCTTATGCCTAGCCAGCACTTGTGCCCATGCCTTATGCCTAGCCAGCACTTGTGCCCATGCCTTATGCCTAGCCAGCACTTGTGCCCATGCCTTATGCCTAGCCAGCACTTGTGCCCATGCCTTAAGCCTTAGCCAGCACTTGTGCCAATGCCTTAAGCCTTAGCCAGCACTTGTGCCCATGCCTTAAGCCTTAGCCAGCACTTGTGCCCATGCCTTAAGCCTTAGCCAGCACTTGTGCCCATGTCTTATGCCTAGCCAGCACTTGTGCCCATGCCTTATGCCTAGCCAGCACTTGTGCCCATGCCTTATGCCTAGCCAGCACTTGTGCCCATGCCTTATGCCTAGTCAGCACTTGTGCCCATGCCTTATGCCTAGCCAGCACTTGTGCCCATGCCTTATGCCTAGCCAGCACTTGTGCCCATGCCTTAAGCCTAGCCAGCACTTGTGCCCATGCCTTAAGCCTAGCCAGCACTTGTGCCGTTGCCTTAAGCATAGCCAGCACTTGTGCCCATGCCTTAAGCCTAGCCAGCACTTGTGCCCATGCCTTAAGCCTTAGCCAGCACTTGTGCCCATGCTTTAAGCCTTAGCCAGCACTTGTGCCCATGCCTTAAGCCTTAGCCAGCACTTGTGCCCATGCCTTAAGCCTTAGCCAGCACTTGTGCCCATGCCTTAAGCCTTAGCCAGCACTTGTGCCCATGCCTTAGCCAGCACTTGTGCCCATGCCTTAGCCAGCACTTGTGCCCATACCTTAAGCCTTAGCCAGCACTTTTGCCCATGCCTTGAGCCTTAGCCAGCACTTTTGAGCCCCTTGCATGTTTGTTTTTCTGTCTTTAGTTACATGATGGTTATGCACACAGGGCAGGCTTTACACTCTTCGCTCTTGTCCCGTCTGAATGCGCATGCACGACTGTAATTGGGGAAGAAGGCATTACCCATTTACGGAGGACAGACAAGAAGTGCCTGGTCGCTTGGAGCATGGGGTTATGGAGAGGCTCCGCACTGTACAACAAAGGATCTAGTCCTAAATGTCCAAGTACAGAGTAGAGGGGTGAAAGCTAGCTCTTCACCCCTATGGGTGCCTAACCCTTTATGCAAAGAGTGCAAAGAGTTAGCCGTATGCCTTAAGCCTAGCCAGCACTTGTGCCCATGCCTTAAGCCTTAGCCAGCACTTATGCCCATGCCTTAAGCCTTAGCCAGCACTTGTGCCCATGCCTTAAGCCTTAGCCAGCACTTGTGCCCATGCCTTAAACCTTAGCCAGCACTTGTGCCCATGCCTTAAACCTTAGCCAGCACTTGTGCCCATACCTTAAGCCTTAGCCAGCACTTGTGCCCATGCCTTAAGCCTTAGCCAGCATTTGTGCCCATGCCTTAAGCCTTAGCCAGCACTTGTGCCCATGCCTTAAGCCTTAGCCAGCACTTGTGTCCATGCCTTAAGCCTTAGCCAGCACTTGTACCCATGCCTTAAGCCTTAGCCAGCACTTGTGCCCATGCCTTAAGCCTTAGCCAGCACTTGTGCCCATGCCTTATGCCTAGCCAGCACTTGTGCCCATGACTTATGCCTAGCCAGCACTTGTGCCCATGCCTTATGCCTAGCCAGCACTTGTGCCCATGCCTTGCCTTATGCCTAGCCAGCACTTGTGCCCAGGCCGTAAGCCTAGCCAGCACTTGTGCCCAGGCCTTAAGCCTTAGCCAGCACTAGTGCCCATGCCTTATGCCTAGCCAGCACTTGTGCCCATGCCTTATGCCTAGCCAGCACTTGTGCCCATGCCTTATGCCTAACCAGCACTTGTGCCCATGCCTTAAGCCTTAGCCAGCACTTGTGCCCATGCCTTAAGCCTTAGCCAGCACTTGTGCCCATGCCTTAAGCCTTAGCCAGCACTTGTGCCCATGCCTTAAGCCTTAGCCAGCACTTGTGCCCATGCCTTAAGCCTTAGCCAGCACTTGTGCCCATGCCTTAAGCCTTAGCCAGCACTTGTGCCCATGCCTTAAGCCTTAGCCAGCACTTGTGCCCATGCCTTAAGCCTTAGCCAGCACTTGTGCCCATGCCTTAAGCCTTAGCCAGCACTTGTGCCCATGCCTTAAACCTTAGCCAGCACTTGTGCCCATGCCTTAAACCTTAGCCAGCACTTGTGCCCATACCTTAAGCCTTAGCCAGCACTTGTGCCCATGCCTTAAGCCTTAGCCAGCATTTGTGCCCATGCCTTAAGCCTTAGCCAGCACTTGTGCCCATGCCTTAAGCCTTAGCCAGCACTTGTGTCCATGCCTTAAGCCTTAGCCAGCACTTGTACCCATGCCTTAAGCCTTAGCCAGCACTTGTGCCCATGCCTTAAGCCTTAGCCAGCACTTGTGCCCATGCCTTATGCCTAGCCAGCACTTGTGCCCATGACTTATGCCTAGCCAGCACTTGTGCCCATGCCTTATGCCTAGCCAGCACTTGTGCCCATGCCTTGCCTTATGCCTAGCCAGCACTTGTGCCCAGGCCGTAAGCCTAGCCAGCACTTGTGCCCAGGCCTTAAGCCTTAGCCAGCACTAGTGCCCATGCCTTATGCCTAGCCAGCACTTGTGCCCATGCCTTATGCCTAGCCAGCACTTGTGCCCATGCCTTATGCCTAACCAGCACTTGTGCCCATGCCTTAAGCCTTAGCCAGCACTTGTGCCCATGCCTTAAGCCTTAGCCAGCACTTGTGCCCATGCCTTAAGCCTTAGCCAGCACTTGTGCCCATGCCTTAAGCCTTAGCCAGCACTTGTGCCCATGCCTTAAGCCTTAGCCAGCACTTGTGCCCATGCCTTAAGCCTTAGCCAGCACTTGTGCCCATGCCTTAAGCCTTAGCCAGCACTTGTGCCCATGCCTTAAGCCTTAGCCAGCACTTGTGCCCATGCCTTAAGCCTTAGCCAGCACTTGTGCCCATGCCTTAAGCCTTAGCCAGCACTTGTGCCCATGCCTTAAGCCTTAGTCAGCACTTGTGCCCATGCCTTAAGCGTTAGCCAGCACTTGTGCCCATGCCTTATGCCTAGCCAGCACTTGTGCCCATGCCTTATGCCTAGCCAGCACTTGTGCCCATGCCTTATGCCTAGCCAGAACTTGTGCCCATGCCTTATGCCTAGCCAGCACTTGTGCCCATGCCTTAAGCCTAGCCAGCACTTGTGCCCATGCCTTAAGCATAGCCAGCACTTGTGCCGTTGCCTTAAGCCTAGCCAGCACTTGTGCCCATGCCTTAAGCCTTAGCCAGCACATGTGCCCATGCCTTAAGCCTTAGCCAGCACTTGTGCCCATGCCTTAAGCCTTAGCCAGCACTTGTGGCCATGCCTTATCCTTAGCCAGCACTTGTGCCCATGCCTTAAGCCTTAGCCAGCACTTGTGCACATGCCTTAAGCCTTAGCCAGCACTTGTGCCCATGCCTTAAGCGTTAGCCAGCACTTGTGCCCATGCCTTAAGCATAGCCAGCACTTGTGCCGTTGCCTTAAGCCTAGCCAGCACTTGTACCCATGCCTTAAGCCTAGCCAGCACTTGTGCCCATGCCTTAAGCCTTAGCCAGCACTTGTGCCCATGCCTTAAGCCTTAGCCAGCACTTGTGCCCATGCCTTAAGCCTTAGCCAGCACTTGTGCCCATGCCTTAAGCCTTAGCCAGCACTTGTGCCCATGCCTTAAGCCTTAGCCAGCACTTTTGCCCATGCCTTAAGCCTTAGCCAGCACTTTTGAGCCCCTTGCATGTTTGTTTTTCTGTCTTTAGTTACATGATGGTTATGCACACAGGGCAGGCTTTACGCTCTTCGCTCTTGTCCTGTCTGAATGCGCATGCACGACTGTAATTGGGGAAGAAGGCATTACCCATTTACGGAGGACAGACAAGAAGTGCCTGGTCGCTTGGAGCATGGGGTTATGGAGAGGCTCCGCACTGTACAACAAAGGATCTAGTCCTAAATGTCCAAGTACAGAGTAGAGGGGTGAAAGCTAGCTCTTCACCCCTATGGGTGCCTAACCCTTTATGCAAAGAGTGCAAAGAGTTAGCCGTATGCCTTAAGCCTAGCCAGCACTTGTGCCCATGCCTTAGGCCTTAGCCAGCACTTATGCCCATGCCTTAAGCCTTAGCCAGCACTTGTGCCCATGCCTTAAGCCTTAGCCAGCACTTGTGCCCATGCCTTAAGCCTTAGCCAGCACTTGTGCCCATGCCTTAAGCCTTAGCCAGCACTTGTGCACATGCCTTAAGCCTTAGCCAGCACTTGTGCCCATGCCTTAAGCGTTAGCCAGCACTTGTGCCCATGCCTTAAGCATAGCCAGCACTTGTGCCGTTGCCTTAAGCCTAGCCAGCACTTGTACCCATGCCTTAAGCCTAGCCAGCACTTGTGCCCATGCCTTAAGCCTTAGCCAGCACTTGTGCCCATGCCTTAAGCCTTAGCCAGCACTTGTGCCCATGCCTTAAGCCTTAGCCAGCACTTGTGCCCATGCCTTAAGCCTTAGCCAGCACTTGTGCCCATGCCTTAAGCCTTAGCCAGCACTTGTGCCCATGCCTTAAGCCTTAGCCAGCACTTGTGCACATGCCTTAAGCCTTAGCCAGCACTTGTGCCCATGCCTTAAGCGTTAGCCAGCACTTGTGCCCATGCCTTAAGCATAGCCAGCACTTGTGCCGTTGCCTTAAGCCTAGCCAGCACTTGTACCCATGCCTTAAGCCTAGCCAGCACTTGTGCCCATGCCTTAAGCCTTAGCCAGCACTTGTGCCCATGCCTTAAGCCTTAGCCAGCACTTGTGCCCATGCCTTAAGCCTTAGCCAGCACTTGTGCCCATGCCTTAAGCCTTAGCCAGCACTTGTGCCCATGCCTTAAGCCTTAGCCAGCACTTGTGCCCATGCCTTAAGCCTTAGCCAGCACTTGTGCCCATGCCTTAAGCCTTAGCCAGCACTTGTGCCCATGCCTTAAGCCTTAGCCAGCACTTGTGCCCATGCCTTATGCCTAGCCAGCACTTGTGCCCATGCCTTAAGCCTTAGCCAGCACTTGTGCCCATGCCTTAAGCCTAGCCAGCACTTGTGCCCATGCCTTAAGCCTTAGCCAGCACTTGTGCCCATGCCTTAAGCCTTAGCCAGCACTTGTGCCCATGCCTTAAGCCTTAGCCAGCACTTGTGCCCATGCCTTATGCCTAGCCAGCACTTGTGCCCATGCCTTAAGCTTTAGCCAGCACTTGTGCCCATGACTTAAGCCTTAGCCAGCACATGTGCCCATGCCTTAAGCCTTAGCCAGCACTTGTGCCCATGCCTTATGCCTAGCCAGCACTTGTGCCCATGCCTTATGCCTAGCCAGCACTTGTGCCCATGCCTTAAGCTTTAGCCAGCACTTGTGCCCATGCCTTAAGCCTTAGCCAGCACTTGTGCCCATGCCTTAAGCCTTAGCCAGCACTTGTGCCCATGCCTTAAGCCTTAGCCAGCACTTGTGCCCATGCCTTAAGCCTTAGCCAGCACTTGTGCCCATGCCTTAAGCCTTAGCCAGCACTTGTGCCCATGCCTTAAGCCTTAGCCAGCACTTGTGCCCATGCCTCAAGCCTTAGCCAGCACTTGTGCCCATGCCTTAAGCCTTAGCCAGCACTTGTGCCCATGCCTTAAGCCTTAGCCAGCACTTGTGCTCATGCCTTAAGCCTTAGCCAGCACTTGTGCCCATGCCTTATGCCTAGCCAGCACTTGTGCCCATGCCTTATGCCTAGCCAGCACTTGTGCCCATGCCTTATGCCTAGCCAGAACTTGTGCCCATGCCTTATGCCTAGCCAGCACTTGTGCCCATGCCTTAAGCCTAGCCAGCACTTGTGCCCATGCCTTAAGCATAGCCAGCACTTGTGCCGTTGCCTTAAGCCTAGCCAGCACTTGTGCCCATGCCTTAAGCCTGAGCCAGCACTTGTGCCCATGCCTTAAGCCTTAGCCAGCACTTGTGCCCATGCCTTAAGCCTTAGCCAGCACTTGTGCACATGCCTTAAGCCTTAGCCAGCACTTGTGCCCATGCCTTATGCCTAGCCAGCACTTGTGCCCATGCCTTATGCCTAGCCAGAACTTGTGCCCATGCCTTATGCCTAGCCAGCACTTGTGCCCATGCCTTAAGCCTAGCCAGCACTTGTGCCCATGCCTTAAGCATAGCCAGCACTTGTGCCGTTGCCTTAAGCCTAGCCAGCACTTGTGCCCATGCCTTAAGCCTTAGCCAGCACTTGTGCCCATGCCTTAAGCCTTAGCCAGCACTTGTGCCCATGCCTTAAGCCTTAGCCAGCACTTGTGCACATGCCTTAAGCCTTAGCCAGCACTTGTGCCCATGCCTTAAGCGTTAGCCAGCACTTGTGCCCATGCCTTAAGCATAGCCAGCACTTGTGCCGTTGCCTTAAGCCTAGCCAGCACTTGTACCCATGCCTTAAGCCTAGCCAGCACTTGTGCCCATGCCTTATGCCTAGCCAGCACTTGTGCCCATGCCTTATGCCTAGCCAGCACTTGTGCCCATGCCTTAAGCCTAGCCAGCACTTGTGCCCATGCCTTAAGCATAGCCAGCACTTGTGCCGTTGCCTTAAGCCTAGCCAGCACTTGTGCCCATGCCTTAAGCCTTAGCCAGCACATGTGCCCATGCCTTAAGCCTTAGCCAGCACTTGTGCCCATGCCTTAAGCCTTAGCCAGCACTTGTGGCCATGCCTTAAGCCTTAGCCAGCACTTGTGCCCATGCCTTAAGCCTTAGCCAGCACTTGTGCACATGCCTTAAGCCTTAGCCAGCACTTGTGCCCATGCCTTAAGCGTTAGCCAGCACTTGTGCCCATGCCTTAAGCATAGCCAGCACTTGTGCCGTTGCCTTAAGCCTAGCCAGCACTTGTACCCATGCCTTAAGCCTAGTGCTGGCACTTGTGCCCATGCCTTAAGCCTTAGCCAGCACTTGTGCCCATGCCTTAAGCCTTAGCCAGCACTTGTGCCCATGCCTTAAGCCTTAGCCAGCACTTGTGCCCATGCCTTAAGCCTTAGCCAGCACTTGTGCCCATGCCTTAAGCCTTAGCCAGCACTTTTGCCCATGCCTTAAGCCTTAGCCAGCACTTTTGAGCCCCTTGCATGTTTGTTTTTCTGTCTTTAGTTACATGATGGTTATGCACACAGGGCAGGCTTTACGCTCTTCGCTCTTGTCCTGTCTGAATGCGCATGCACGACTGTAATTGGGGAAGAAGGCATTACCCATTTACGGAGGACAGACAAGAAGTGCCTGGTCGCTTGGAGCATGGGGTTATGGAGAGGCTCCGCACTGTACAACAAAGGATCTAGTCCTAAATGTCCAAGTACAGAGTAGAGGGGTGAAAGCTAGCTCTTCACCCCTATGGGTGCCTAACCCTTTATGCAAAGAGTGCAAAGAGTTAGCCGTATGCCTTAAGCCTAGCCAGCACTTGTGAACATGCCTTAAGCCTTAGCCAGCACTTATGCCCATGCCTTAAGCCTTAGCCAGCACTTGTGCCCATGCCTTAAGCCTTAGCCAGCACTTGTGCCCATGCCTTAAACCTTAGCCAGCACTTGTGCCCATGCCTTAAACCTTAGCCAGCACTTGTGCCCATACCTTAAGCCTTAGCCAGCACTTGTGCCCATGCCTTAAGCCTTAGCCAGCATTTGTGCCCATGCCTTAAGCCTTAGCCAGCACTTGTGCCCATGCCTTAAGCCTTAGCCAGCACTTGTGCCCATGCCTTAAGCCTTAGCCAGCACTTGTACCCATGGCTTAAGCCTTAGCCAGCACTTGTGCCCATGCCTTAAGCCTTAGCCAGCACTTGTGCCCATGCCTTATGCCTAGCCAGCACTTGTGCCCATGCCTTATGCCTAGCCAGCACTTGTGCCCATGCCTTATGCCTAGCCAGCACTTGTGCCCATGCCTTGCCTTATGCCTAGCCAGCACTTGTGCCCAGGCCTTAAGCCTAGCCAGCACTTGTGCCCAGGCCTTAAGCCTTAGCCAGCACTAGTGCCCATGCCTTATGCCTAGCCAGCACTTGTGCCCATGCCTTATGCCTAGCCAGCACTTGTGCCCATGCCTTATGCCTAACCAGCACTTGTGCCCATGCCTTAAGCCTTAGCCAGCACTTGTGCCCATGCCTTAAGCCTTAGCCAGCACTTGTGCCCATGCCTTAAGCCTTAGCCAGCACTTGTGCCCATGCCTTAAGCCTTAGCCAGCACTTGTGCCCATGCCTTAAGCCTTAGCCAGCACTTGTGCCCATGCCTTAAGCCTTAGCCAGCACTTGTGCCCATGCCTTAAGCCTTAGCCAGCACTTGTGCCCATGCCTTAAGCCTTAGCCAGCACTTGTGCCCTTGCCTTAAGCCTTAGCCAGCACTTGTGCCCATGCCTTAAGCCATAGCCAGCACTTGTGCCCATGCCTTAAGCGTTAGCCAGCACTTGTGCCCATGCCTTATGCCTAGCCAGCACTTGTGCCCATGCCTTATGCCTAGCCAGCACTTGTGCCCATGCCTTATGCCTAGCCAGAACTTGTGCCCATGCCTTATGCCTAGCCAGCACTTGTGCCCATGCCTTAAGCCTAGCCAGCACTTGTGCCCATGCCTTAAGCATAGCCAGCACTTGTGCCGTTGCCTTAAGCCTATCCAGCACTTGTGCCCATGCCTTAAGCCTTAGCCAGCACATGTGCCCATGCCTTAAGCCTTAGCCAGCACTTGTGCCCATGCCTTAAGCCTTAGCCAGCACTTGTGGCCATGCCTTAAGCCTTAGCCAGCACTTGTGCCCATGCCTTAAGCCTTAGCCAGCACTTGTGCACATGCCTTAAGCCTTAGCCAGCACTTGTGCCCATGCCTTAAGCGTTAGCCAGCACTTGTGCCCATGCCTTAAGCATAGCCAGCACTTGTGCCGTTGCCTTAAGCCTAGCCAGCACTTGTACCCATGCCTTAAGCCTAGCCAGCACTTGTGCCCATGCCTTAAGCCTTAGCCAGCACTTGTGCCCATGCCTTAAGCCTTAGCCAGCACTTGTGCCCATGCCTTAAGCCTTAGCCAGCACTTTTGCCCATGCCTTAAGCCTTAGCCAGCACTTTTGAGCCCCTTGCATGTTTGTTTTTCTGTCTTTAGTTACATGATGGTTATGCACACAGGGCAGGCTTTACGCTCTTCGCTCTTGTCCCGTCTGAATGCGCATGCACGACTGTAATTGGGGAAGAAGGCATTACCCATTTACGGAGGACAGACAAGAAGTGCCTGGTCGCTTGGAGCATGGGGTTATGGAGAGGCTCCGCACTGTACAACAAAGGATCTAGTCCTAAATGTCCAAGTACAGAGTAGAGGGGTGAAAGCTAGCTCTTCACCCCTATGGGTGCCTAACCCTTTATGCAAAGAGTGCAAAGAGTTAGCCGTATGCCTTAAGCCTAGCCAGCACTTGTGCCCATGCCTTAAGCCTTAGCCAGCACTTATGCCCATGCCTTAAACCTTAGCCAGCACTTGTGCCCATACCTTAAGCCTTAGCCAGCACTTGTGCCCATGCCTTAAGCCTTAGCCAGCATTTGTGCCCATGCCTTAAGCCTTAGCCAGCACTTGTGCCCATGCCTTAAGCCTTAGCCAGCACTTGTGCCCATGCCTTAAGCCTTAGCCAGCACTTGTACCCATGGCTTAAGCCTTAGCCAGCACTTATGCCCATGCCTTAAGCCTTAGCCAGCACTTGTGCCCATGCCTTATGCCTAGCCAGCACTTGTGCCCATGCCTTATGCCTAGCCAGCACTTGTGCCCATGCCTTATGCCTAGCCAGCACTTGTGCCCATGCCTTGCCTTATGCCTAGCCAGCACTTGTGCCCAGGCCTTAAGCCTAGCCAGCACTTGTGCCCAGGCCTTAAGCCTTAGCCAGCACTAGTGCCCATGCCTTATGCCTAGCCAGCACTTGTGCCCATGCCTTATGCCTAGCCAGCACTTGTGCCCATGCCTTATGCCTAACCAGCACTTGTGCCCATGCCTTAAGCCTTAGCCAGCACTTGTGCCCATGCCTTAAGCCTTAGCCAGCACTTGTGCCCATGCCTTAAGCCTTAGCCAGCACTTGTGCCCATGCCTTAAGCCTTAGCCAGCACTTGTGCCCATGCCTTAAGCCTTAGCCAGCACTTGTGCCCATGCCTTAAGCCTTAGCCAGCACTTGTGCCCATGCCTTAAGCCTTAGCCAGCACTTGTGCCCATGCCTTAAGCCTTAGCCAGCACTTGTGCCCATGCCTTAAGCCTTAGCCAGCACTTGTGCCCTTGCCTTAAGCCTTAGCCAGCACTTGTGCCCATGCCTTAAGCCTTAGCCAGCACTTGTGCCCATGCCTTAAGCGTTAGCCAGCACTTGTGCCCATGCCTTATGCCTAGCCAGCACTTGTGCCCATGCCTTATGCCTAGCCAGCACTTGTGCCCATGCCTTATGCCTAGCCAGAACTTGTGCCCATGCCTTATGCCTAGCCAGCACTTGTGCCCATGCCTTAAGCCTAGCCAGCACTTGTGCCCATGCCTTAAGCATAGCCAGCACTTGTGCCGTTGCCTTAAGCCTATCCAGCACTTGTGCCCATGCCTTAAGCCTTAGCCAGCACATGTGCCCATGCCTTAAGCCTTAGCCAGCACTTGTGCCCATGCCTTAAGCCTTAGCCAGCACTTGTGGCCATGCCTTAAGCCTTAGCCAGCACTTGTGCCCATGCCTTAAGCCTTAGCCAGCACTTGTGCACATGCCTTAAGCCTTAGCCAGCACTTGTGCCCATGCCTTAATCGTTAGCCAGCACTTGTGCCCATGCATTAAGCATAGCCAGCACTTGTGCCGTTGCCTTAAGCCTAGCCAGCACTTGTACCCATGCCTTAAGTCTAGCCAGCACTTGTGCCCATGCCTTAAGCCTTAGCCAGCACTTGTGCCCATGCCTTAAGCCTTAGCCAGCACTTGTGCCCATGCCTTAAGCCTTAGCCAGCACTTTTGCCCATGCCTTAAGCCTTAGCCAGCACTTTTGAGCCCCTTGCATGTTTGTTTTTCTGTCTTTAGTTACATGATGGTTATGCACACAGGGCAGGCTTTACGCTCTTCGCTCTTGTCCCGTCTGAATGCGCATGCACGACTGTAATTGGGGAAGAAGGCATTACCCATTTACGGAGGACAGACAAGAAGTGCCTGGTCGCTTGGAGCATGGGGATATGGAGAGGCTCCGCACTGTACAACAAAGGATCTAGTCCTAAATGTCCAAGTACAGAGTAGAGGGGTGAAAGCTAGCTCTTCACCCCTATGGGTGCCTAACCCTTTATGCAAAGAGTGCAAAGAGTTAGCCGTATGCCTTAAGCCTAGCCAGCACTTGTGCCCATGCCTTAAGCCTTAGCCAGCACTTATGCCCATGCCTTAAGCCTTAGCCAGCACTTGTGCCCATGCCTTAAGCCTTAGCCAGCACTTGTGCCCATGCCTTAAGCCTTAGCCAGCACTTGTGCCCATGCCTTAAGCCTTAGCCAGCACTTGTGCCCATGCCTTAAGCCTTAGCCAGCACTTGTGCACATGCCTTAAGCCTTAGCCAGCACTTGTGCCCATGCCTTAAGCGTTAGCCAGCACTTGTGCCCATGCCTTAAGCATAGCCAGCACTTGTGCCGTTGCCTTAAGCCTAGCCAGCACTTGTACCCATGCCTTAAGCCTAGCCAGCACTTGTGCCCATGCCTTAAGCCTTAGCCAGCACTTGTGCCCATGCCTTAAGCCTTAGCCAGCACTTGTGCCCATGCCTTAAGCCTTAGCCAGCACTTGTGCCCATGCCTTAAGCCTTAGCCAGCACTTGTGCCCATGCCTTAAGCCTTAGCCAGCACTTTTGCCCATGCCTTAAGCCTTAGCCAGCACTTTTGAGCCCCTTGCATGTTTGTTTTTCTGTCTTTAGTTACATGATGGTTATGCACACAGGGCAGGCTTTACGCTCTTAGCTCTTGTCCCGTCTGAATGCGCATGCACGACTGTAATTGGGGAAGAAGGCATTACCCATTTACGGAGGACAGACAAGAAGTGCCTGGTCGCTTGGAGCATGGGGTTATGGAGAGGCTCCGCACTGTACAACAAAGGATCTAGTCCTAAATGTCCAAGTACAGAGTAGAGGGGTGAAAGCTAGCTCTTCACCCCTATGGGTGCCTAACCCTTTATGCAAAGAGTGCAAAGAGTTAGCCGTATGCCTTAAGCCTAGCCAGCACTTGTGCCCATGCCTTAAGCCTTAGCCAGCACTTATGCCCATGCCTTAAGCCTTAGCCAGCACTTGTGCCCATGCCTTAAGCCTTAGCCAGCACTTGTGCCCATGCCTTAAGCCTTAGCCAGCACTTGTGCCCATGCCTTAGACCTTAGCCAGCACTTGTGCCCATGCCTTAAACCTTAGCCAGCGCTTGTGCCCATACCTTATGCCTTAGCCAGCACTTGTGCCCATGCCTTAAGCCTTAGCCAGCATTTGTGCCCATGCCTTAAGCCTTAGCCAGCACTTGTGCCCATGCCTTAAGCCTTAGCCAGCACTTGTGCCTATGCCTTAAGCCTTAGCAAGCACTTGTGCCCATGCCTTAAGCCTTAGCCAGCACTTGTGCCCATGCCTTATGCCTAGCCAGCACTTGTGCCCATGCCTTATGCCTAGCCAGCACTTGTGCCCATGCCTTATGCCTAGCCAGCACTTGTGCCCATGCCTTGCCTTATGCCTAGCCAGCACTTGTGCCCAGGCCTTAAGCCTAGCCAGCACTTGTGCCCAGGCCTTAAGCCTTAGCCAGCACTAGTGCCCATGCCTTATGCCTAGCCAGCACTTGTGTCCATGCCTTAAGCCTTAGCCAGCACTTGTGCCCATGCCTTAAGCCTTAGCCAGCACTTGTGCCTATGCCTTAAGCCTTAGCAAGCACTTGTGCCCATGCCTTAAGCCTTAGCCAGCACTTGTGCCCATGCCTTATGCCTAGCCAGCACTTGTGCCCATGCCTTATGCCTAGCCAGCACTTGTGCCCATGCCTTATGCCTAGCCAGCACTTGTGCCCATGCCTTGCCTTATGCCTAGCCAGCACTTGTGCCCAGGCCTTAAGCCTAGCCAGCACTTGTGCCCAGGCCTTAAGCCTTAGCCAGCACTAGTGCCCATGCCTTATGCCTAGCCAGCACTTGTGCCCATGCCTTAAGCCTTAGCCAGCACTTGTGCCCATGCCTTAAGCCTTAGCCAGCACTTGTGCCCATGCCTTAAGCCTTAGCCAGCACTTGTGCCCATGCCTTAAGCCTTAGCCAGCACTTGTGCCCATGCCTTAAGCCTTAGCCAGCACTTGTGCCCAGGCCTTAAGCCTTAGCCAGCACTTGTGCCCATGCCTTAAGCCTTAGCCAGCATTTGTGCCCATGCCTTAAGCCTTAGCCAGCACTTGTGCCCATGCCTTAAGCCTAGCCAGCACTTGTGCCCATGCCTTATGCCTAGCCAGCACTTGTACCCATGCCTTAAGCCTAGCCATCTCTTGTGCCCATGCCTTAAGCCTAGCCATCACTTGTGCCATTGCCTTAAGCCTAGCCAGCACTTGTGCCGTTGCCTTAAGCCTTAGCCAGCACTTCTGCCCATGCCTTAAGCCTAGCCAGTACTTGTGCCCATGCCTTAAGCCTTAGCCAGCACTTGTGCCCATGCCTTAAGCCTTAGCCAGCACTTGTGCCCATGCCTTAAGCCTTAGCCAGCACTTGTGCCCATGCCTTAAGCCTTAGCCAGCACTTGTGCCCATGCCTTAAGCCTTAGCCAGCACTTGTGCCCATGCCTTAAGCCTTAGCCAGCACTTGTGCCCAGGCCTTAAGCCTTAGCCAGCACTTGTGCCCATGCCTTAAGCCTTAGCCAGCATTTGTGCCCATGCCTTAAGCCTTAGCCAGCACTTGTGCCCATGCCTTAAGCCTAGCCAGCACTTGTGCCCATGCCTTATGCCTAGCCAGCACTTGTACCCATGCCTTAAGCCTAGCCATCTCTTGTGCCCATGCCTTAAGCCTAGCCATCACTTGTGCCGTTGCCTTAAGCCTAGCCAGCACTTGTGCCGTTGCCTTAAGCCTTAGCCAGCACTTCTGCCCATGCCTTAAGCCTAGCCAGTACTTGTGCCCATGCCTTAAGCCTTAGCCAGCACTTGTGCCCATGCCTTAAGCCTTAGCCAGCACTTGTGCCCATGCCTTAAGCCTTAGCCAGCACTTGTGCCCATGCCTTAAGCCTTAGCCAGCACTTGTGCCCATGCCTTAAGCCTTAGCCAGCACTTGTGCCCATGCCTTAAGCCTTAGCCAGCACTTGTGCCCATGCCTTATGCCTAGCCAGCACTTGTGCCCATGCCTTAAGCCTTAGCCAGCACTTGGGCCCATGCCTTAAGCCTAGCCAGCACTTGTGCCCATGCCTTAAGCCTTAGCCAGCACTTGTGCCCATGCCTTAAGCCTTAGCCAGCACTTGTGCCCATGCCTTAAGCCTTAGCCAGCACTTGTGCCCATGCCTTATGCCTAGCCAGCACTTGTGCCCATGCCTTAAGCTTTAGCCAGCACTTGTGCCCATGCCTTAAGCCTTAGCCAGCACATGTGCCCATGCCTTAAGCCTTAGCCAGCACTTGTGCCCATGCCTTATGCCTAGCCAGCACTTGTGCCCATGCCTTATGCCTAGCCAGCACTTGTGCCCATGCCTTATGCCTAGCCAGCACTTGTGCCCATGCCTTAAGCTTTAGCCAGCACTTTTGCCCATGCCTTAAGCCATAGCCAGCACTTGTGCCCATGCCTTAAGCCTTAGCCAGCACTTGTGCCCATGCCTTAAGCCTTAGCCAGCACTTGTGCCCATGCCTTAAGCCTTAGCCAGCACTTGGGCCCAGGCCTTAAGCCTTAGCCAGCACTAGTGCCCATGCCTTATGCCTAGCCAGCACTTGTGCCCATGCCTTATGCCTAGCCAGCACTTGTGCCCATGCCTTATGCCTAACCAGCACTTGTGCCCATGCCTTAAGCCTTAGCCAGCACTTGTGCCCATGCCTTAAGCCTTAGCCAGCACTTGTGCCCATGCCTTAAGCCTTAGCCAGCACTTGTGCCCATGCCTTAAGCCTTAGCCAGCACTTGTGCCCATGCCTTAAGCCTTAGCCAGCACTTGTGCCCATGCCTTAAGCCTTAGCCAGCACTTGTGCCCATGCCTTAAGCCTTAGCCAGCACTTGTGCCCATGCCTTAAGCCTTAGCCAGCACTTGTGCCCATGCCTTAAGCCTTAGCCAGCACTTGTGCCCATGCCTTAAGCCTTAGCCAGCACTTGTGCCCATGCCTTAAGCGTTAGCCAGCACTTGTGCCCATGCCTTATGCCTAGCCAGCACTTGTGCCCATGCCTTATGCCTAGCCAGCACTTGTGCCCATGCCTTATGCCTAGCCAGAACTTGTGCCCATGCCTTATGCCTAGCCAGCACTTGTGCCCATGCCTTAAGCCTAGCCAGCACTTGTGCCCATGCCTTAAGCATAGCCAGCACTTGTGCCGTTGCCTTAAGCCTAGCCAGCACTTGTGCCCATGCCTTAAGCCTTAGCCAGCACATGTGCCCATGCCTTAAGCCTTAGCCAGCACTTGTGCCCATGCCTTAAGCCTTAGCCAGCACTTGTGCCTATGCCTTAAGCCTTAGCAAGCACTTGTGCCCATGCCTTAAGCCTTAGCCAGCACTTGTGCCCATGCCTTATGCCTAGCCAGCACTTGTGCCCATGCCTTAAACCTTAGCCAGCGCTTGTGCCCATACCTTATGCCTTAGCCAGCACTTGTGCCCATGCCTTAAGCCTTAGCCAGCATTTGTGCCCATGCCTTAAGCCTTAGCCAGCACTTGTGCCCATGCCTTAAGCCTTAGCCAGCACTTGTGCCTATGCCTTAAGCCTTAGCAAGCACTTGTGCCCATGCCTTAAGCCTTAGCCAGCACTTGTGCCCATGCCTTATGCCTAGCCAGCACTTGTGCCCATGCCTTATGCCTAGCCAGCACTTGTGCCCATGCCTTATGCCTAGCCAGCACTTGTGCCCATGCCTTGCCTTATGCCTAGCCAGCACTTGTGCCCAGGCCTTAAGCCTAGCCAGCACTTGTGCCCAGGCCTTAAGCCTTAGCCAGCACTAGTGCCCATGCCTTATGCCTAGCCAGCACTTGTGTCCATGCCTTAAGCCTTAGCCAGCACTTGTGCCCATGCCTTAAGCCTTAGCCAGCACTTGTGCCTATGCCTTAAGCCTTAGCAAGCACTTGTGCCCATGCCTTAAGCCTTAGCCAGCACTTGTGCCCATGCCTTATGCCTAGCCAGCACTTGTGCCCATGCCTTATGCCTAGCCAGCACTTGTGCCCATGCCTTATGCCTAGCCAGCACTTGTGCCCATGCCTTGCCTTATGCCTAGCCAGCACTTGTGCCCAGGCCTTAAGCCTAGCCAGCACTTGTGCCCAGGCCTTAAGCCTTAGCCAGCACTAGTGCCCATGCCTTATGCCTAGCCAGCACTTGTGCCCATGCCTTAAGCCTTAGCCAGCACTTGTGCCCATGCCTTAAGCCTTAGCCAGCACTTGTGCCCATGCCTTAAGCCTTAGCCAGCACTTGTGCCCATGCCTTAAGCCTTAGCCAGCACTTGTGCCCATGCCTTAAGCCTTAGCCAGCACTTGTGCCCAGGCCTTAAGCCTTAGCCAGCACTTGTGCCCATGCCTTAAGCCTTAGCCAGCATTTGTGCCCATGCCTTAAGCCTTAGCCAGCACTTGTGCCCATGCCTTAAGCCTAGCCAGCACTTGTGCCCATGCCTTATGCCTAGCCAGCACTTGTACCCATGCCTTAAGCCTAGCCATCTCTTGTGCCCATGCCTTAAGCCTAGCCATCACTTGTGCCATTGCCTTAAGCCTAGCCAGCACTTGTGCCGTTGCCTTAAGCCTTAGCCAGCACTTCTGCCCATGCCGTAAGCCTAGCCAGTACTTGTGCCCATGCCTTAAGCCTTAGCCAGCACTTGTGCCCATGCCTTAAGCCTTAGCCAGCACTTGTGCCCATGCCTTAAGCCTTAGCCAGCACTTGTGCCCATGCCTTAAGCCTTAGCCAGCACTTGTGCCCATGCCTTAAGCCTTAGCCAGCACTTGTGCCCATGCCTTAAGCCTTAGCCAGCACTTGTGCCCAGGCCTTAAGCCTTAGCCAGCACTTGTGCCCATGCCTTAAGCCTTAGCCAGCATTTGTGCCCATGCCTTAAGCCTTAGCCAGCACTTGTGCCCATGCCTTAAGCCTAGCCAGCACTTGTGCCCATGCCTTATGCCTAGCCAGCACTTGTACCCATGCCTTAAGCCTAGCCATCTCTTGTGCCCATGCCTTAAGCCTAGCCATCACTTGTGCCGTTGCCTTAAGCCTAGCCAGCACTTGTGCCGTTGCCTTAAGCCTTAGCCAGCACTTCTGCCCATGCCTTAAGCCTAGCCAGTACTTGTGCCCATGCCTTAAGCCTTAGCCAGCACTTGTGCCCATGCCTTAAGCCTTAGCCAGCACTTGTGCCCATGCCTTAAGCCTTAGCCAGCACTTGTGCCCATGCCTTAAGCCTTAGCCAGCACTTGTGCCCATGCCTTAAGCCTTAGCCAGCACTTGTGCCCATGCCTTAAGCCTTAGCCAGCACTTGTGCCCATGCCTTATGCCTAGCCAGCACTTGTGCCCATGCCTTAAGCCTTAGCCAGCACTTGGGCCCATGCCTTAAGCCTAGCCAGCACTTGTGCCCATGCCTTAAGCCTTAGCCAGCACTTGTGCCCATGCCTTAAGCCTTAGCCAGCACTTGTGCCCATGCCTTAAGCCTTAGCCAGCACTTGTGCCCATGCCTTATGCCTAGCCAGCACTTGTGCCCATGCCTTAAGCTTTAGCCAGCACTTGTGCCCATGCCTTAAGCCTTAGCCAGCACATGTGCCCATGCCTTAAGCCTTAGCCAGCACTTGTGCCCATGCCTTATGCCTAGCCAGCACTTGTGCCCATGCCTTATGCCTAGCCAGCACTTGTGCCCATGCCTTATGCCTAGCCAGCACTTGTGCCCATGCCTTAAGCTTTAGCCAGCACTTTTGCCCATGCCTTAAGCCATAGCCAGCACTTGTGCCCATGCCTTAAGCCTTAGCCAGCACTTGTGCCCATGCCTTAAGCCTTAGCCAGCACTTGTGCCCATGCCTTAAGCCTTAGCCAGCACTTGGGCCCAGGCCTTAAGCCTTAGCCAGCACTAGTGCCCATGCCTTATGCCTAGCCAGCACTTGTGCCCATGCCTTATGCCTAGCCAGCACTTGTGCCCATGCCTTATGCCTAACCAGCACTTGTGCCCATGCCTTAAGCCTTAGCCAGCACTTGTGCCCATGCCTTAAGCCTTAGCCAGCACTTGTGCCCATGCCTTAAGCCTTAGCCAGCACTTGTGCCCATGCCTTAAGCCTTAGCCAGCACTTGTGCCCATGCCTTAAGCCTTAGCCAGCACTTGTGCCCATGCCTTAAGCCTTAGCCAGCACTTGTGCCCATGCCTTAAGCCTTAGCCAGCACTTGTGCCCATGCCTTAAGCCTTAGCCAGCACTTGTGCCCATGCCTTAAGCCTTAGCCAGCACTTGTGCCCATGCCTTAAGCCTTAGCCAGCACTTGTGCCCATGCCTTAAGCGTTAGCCAGCACTTGTGCCCATGCCTTATGCCTAGCCAGCACTTGTGCCCATGCCTTATGCCTAGCCAGCACTTGTGCCCATGCCTTATGCCTAGCCAGAACTTGTGCCCATGCCTTATGCCTAGCCAGCACTTGTGCCCATGCCTTAAGCCTAGCCAGCACTTGTGCCCATGCCTTAAGCATAGCCAGCACTTGTGCCGTTGCCTTAAGCCTAGCCAGCACTTGTGCCCATGCCTTAAGCCTTAGCCAGCACATGTGCCCATGCCTTAAGCCTTAGCCAGCACTTGTGCCCATGCCTTAAGCCTTAGCCAGCACTTGTGGCCATGCCTTAAGCCTTAGCCAGCACTTGTGCCCATGCCATAAGCCTTAGCCAGCACTTGTGCACATGCCGTAAGCCTTAGCCAGCACTTGTGCCCATGCCTTAAGCGTTAGCCAGCACTTGTGCCCATGCCTTAAGCATAGCCAGCACTTGTGCCGTTGCCTTAAGCCTAGCCAGCACTTGTACCCATGCCTTAAGCCTAGCCAGCACTTGTGCCCATGCCTTAAGCCTTAGCCAGCACTTGTGCCCATGCCTTAAGCCTTAGCCAGCACTAGTGCCCATGCCTTATGCCTAGCCAGCACTTGTGCCCATGCCTTAAGCCTTAGCCAGCACTAGTGCCCATGCCTTATGCCTAGCCAGCACTTGTGCCCATGCCTTATGCCTAGCCAGCACTTGTGCCCATGCCTTATGCCTAACCAGCACTTGTGCCCATGCCTTAAGCCTTAGCCAGCACTTGTGCCCATGCCTTAAGCCTTAGCCAGCACTTGTGCCCATGCCTTAAGCCTTAGCCAGCACTTGTGCCCATGCCTTAAGCCTTAGCCAGCACTTGTGCCCATGCCTTAAGCCTTAGCCAGCACTTGTGCCCATGCCTTAAGCCTTAGCCAGCACTTGTGCCCATGCCTTAAGCCTTAGCCAGCACTTGTGCCCATGCCTTAAGCCTTAGCCAGCACTTGTGCCCATGCCTTAAGCCTTAGCCAGCACTTGTGCCCATGCCTTAAGCCTTAGCCAGCACTTGTGCCCATGCCTTAAGCGTTAGCCAGCACTTGTGCCCATGCCTTATGCCTAGCCAGCACTTGTGCCCATGCCTTATGCCTAGCCAGCACTTGTGCCCATGCCTTATGCCTAGCCAGAACTTGTGCCCATGCCTTATGCCTAGCCAGCACTTGTGCCCATGCCTTAAGCCTAGCCAGCACTTGTGCCCATGCCTTAAGCATAGCCAGCACTTGTGCCGTTGCCTTAAGCCTAGCCAGCACTTGTGCCCATGCCTTAAGCCTTAGCCAGCACATGTGCCCATGCCTTAAGCCTTAGCCAGCACTTGTGCCCATGCCTTAAGCCTTAGCCAGCACTTGTGCCCATGCCTTAAGCCTTAGCCAGCACTTGTGCCCATGCCATAAGCCTTAGCCAGCACTTGTGCACATGCCGTAAGCCTTAGCCAGCACTTGTGCCCATGCCTTAAGCGTTAGCCAGCACTTGTGCCCATGCCTTAAGCATAGCCAGCACTTGTGCCGTTGCCTTAAGCCTAGCCAGCACTTGTACCTATGCCTTAAGCCTAGCCATCTCTTGTGCCCATGCCTTAAGCCTAGCCATCACTTGTGCCATTGCCTTAAGCCTAGCCAGCACTTGTGCCGTTGCCTTAAGCCTTAGCCAGCACTTCTGCCCATGCCTTAAGCCTAGCCAGTACTTGTGCCCATGCCTTAAGCCTTAGCCAGCACTTGTGCCCATGCCTTAAGCCTTAGCCAGCACTTGTGCCCATGCCTTAAGCCTTAGCCAGCACTTGTGCCCATGCCTTAAGCCTTAGCCAGCACTTGTGCCCATGCCTTAAGCCTTAGCCAGCACTTGTGCCCATGCCTTAAGCCTTAGCCAGCACTTGTGCCCAGGCCTTAAGCCTTAGCCAGCACTTGTGCCCATGCCTTAAGCCTTAGCCAGCATTTGTGCCCATGCCTTAAGCCTTAGCCAGCACTTGTGCCCATGCCTTAAGCCTAGCCAGCACTTGTGCCCATGCCTTATGCCTAGCCAGCACTTGTACCCATGCCTTAAGCCTAGCCATCTCTTGTGCCCATGCCTTAAGCCTAGCCATCACTTGTGCCGTTGCCTTAAGCCTAGCCAGCACTTGTGCCGTTGCCTTAAGCCTTAGCCAGCACTTCTGCCCATGCCTTAAGCCTAGCCAGTACTTGTGCCCATGCCTTAAGCCTTAGCCAGCACTTGTGCCCATGCCTTAAGCCTTAGCCAGCACTTGTGCCCATGCCTTAAGCCTTAGCCAGCACTTGTGCCCATGCCTTAAGCCTTAGCCAGCACTTGTGCCCATGCCTTAAGCCTTAGCCAGCACTTGTGCCCATGCCTTAAGCCTTAGCCAGCACTTGTGCCCATGCCTTATGCCTAGCCAGCACTTGTGCCCATGCCTTAAGCCTTAGCCAGCACTTGGGCCCATGCCTTAAGCCTAGCCAGCACTTGTGCCCATGCCTTAAGCCTTAGCCAGCACTTGTGCCCATGCCTTAAGCCTTAGCCAGCACTTGTGCCCATGCCTTAAGCCTTAGCCAGCACTTGTGCCCATGCCTTATGCCTAGCCAGCACTTGTGCCCATGCCTTAAGCTTTAGCCAGCACTTGTGCCCATGCCTTAAGCCTTAGCCAGCACATGTGCCCATGCCTTAAGCCTTAGCCAGCACTTGTGCCCATGCCTTATGCCTAGCCAGCACTTGTGCCCATGCCTTATGCCTAGCCAGCACTTGTGCCCATGCCTTATGCCTAGCCAGCACTTGTGCCCATGCCTTAAGCTTTAGCCAGCACTTTTGCCCATGCCTTAAGCCATAGCCAGCACTTGTGCCCATGCCTTAAGCCTTAGCCAGCACTTGTGCCCATGCCTTAAGCCTTAGCCAGCACTTGTGCCCATGCCTTAAGCCTTAGCCAGCACTTGGGCCCAGGCCTTAAGCCTTAGCCAGCACTAGTGCCCATGCCTTATGCCTAGCCAGCACTTGTGCCCATGCCTTATGCCTAGCCAGCACTTGTGCCCATGCCTTATGCCTAACCAGCACTTGTGCCCATGCCTTAAGCCTTAGCCAGCACTTGTGCCCATGCCTTAAGCCTTAGCCAGCACTTGTGCCCATGCCTTAAGCCTTAGCCAGCACTTGTGCCCATGCCTTAAGCCTTAGCCAGCACTTGTGCCCATGCCTTAAGCCTTAGCCAGCACTTGTGCCCATGCCTTAAGCCTTAGCCAGCACTTGTGCCCATGCCTTAAGCCTTAGCCAGCACTTGTGCCCATGCCTTAAGCCTTAGCCAGCACTTGTGCCCATGCCTTAAGCCTTAGCCAGCACTTGTGCCCATGCCTTAAGCCTTAGCCAGCACTTGTGCCCATGCCTTAAGCGTTAGCCAGCACTTGTGCCCATGCCTTATGCCTAGCCAGCACTTGTGCCCATGCCTTATGCCTAGCCAGCACTTGTGCCCATGCCTTATGCCTAGCCAGAACTTGTGCCCATGCCTTATGCCTAGCCAGCACTTGTGCCCATGCCTTAAGCCTAGCCAGCACTTGTGCCCATGCCTTAAGCATAGCCAGCACTTGTGCCGTTGCCTTAAGCCTAGCCAGCACTTGTGCCCATGCCTTAAGCCTTAGCCAGCACATGTGCCCATGCCTTAAGCCTTAGCCAGCACTTGTGCCCATGCCTTAAGCCTTAGCCAGCACTTGTGCCTATGCCTTAAGCCTTAGCAAGCACTTGTGCCCATGCCTTAAGCCTTAGCCAGCACTTGTGCCCATGCCTTATGCCTAGCCAGCACTTGTGCCCATGCCTTAAACCTTAGCCAGCGCTTGTGCCCATACCTTATGCCTTAGCCAGCACTTGTGCCCATGCCTTAAGCCTTAGCCAGCATTTGTGCCCATGCCTTAAGCCTTAGCCAGCACTTGTGCCCATGCCTTAAGCCTTAGCCAGCACTTGTGCCTATGCCTTAAGCCTTAGCAAGCACTTGTGCCCATGCCTTAAGCCTTAGCCAGCACTTGTGCCCATGCCTTATGCCTAGCCAGCACTTGTGCCCATGCCTTATGCCTAGCCAGCACTTGTGCCCATGCCTTATGCCTAGCCAGCACTTGTGCCCATGCCTTGCCTTATGCCTAGCCAGCACTTGTGCCCAGGCCTTAAGCCTAGCCAGCACTTGTGCCCAGGCCTTAAGCCTTAGCCAGCACTAGTGCCCATGCCTTATGCCTAGCCAGCACTTGTGTCCATGCCTTAAGCCTTAGCCAGCACTTGTGCCCATGCCTTAAGCCTTAGCCAGCACTTGTGCCTATGCCTTAAGCCTTAGCAAGCACTTGTGCCCATGCCTTAAGCCTTAGCCAGCACTTGTGCCCATGCCTTATGCCTAGCCAGCACTTGTGCCCATGCCTTATGCCTAGCCAGCACTTGTGCCCATGCCTTATGCCTAGCCAGCACTTGTGCCCATGCCTTGCCTTATGCCTAGCCAGCACTTGTGCCCAGGCCTTAAGCCTAGCCAGCACTTGTGCCCAGGCCTTAAGCCTTAGCCAGCACTAGTGCCCATGCCTTATGCCTAGCCAGCACTTGTGCCCATGCCTTAAGCCTTAGCCAGCACTTGTGCCCATGCCTTAAGCCTTAGCCAGCACTTGTGCCCATGCCTTAAGCCTTAGCCAGCACTTGTGCCCATGCCTTAAGCCTTAGCCAGCACTTGTGCCCATGCCTTAAGCCTTAGCCAGCACTTGTGCCCAGGCCTTAAGCCTTAGCCAGCACTTGTGCCCATGCCTTAAGCCTTAGCCAGCATTTGTGCCCATGCCTTAAGCCTTAGCCAGCACTTGTGCCCATGCCTTAAGCCTAGCCAGCACTTGTGCCCATGCCTTATGCCTAGCCAGCACTTGTACCCATGCCTTAAGCCTAGCCATCTCTTGTGCCCATGCCTTAAGCCTAGCCATCACTTGTGCCATTGCCTTAAGCCTAGCCAGCACTTGTGCCGTTGCCTTAAGCCTTAGCCAGCACTTCTGCCCATGCCGTAAGCCTAGCCAGTACTTGTGCCCATGCCTTAAGCCTTAGCCAGCACTTGTGCCCATGCCTTAAGCCTTAGCCAGCACTTGTGCCCATGCCTTAAGCCTTAGCCAGCACTTGTGCCCATGCCTTAAGCCTTAGCCAGCACTTGTGCCCATGCCTTAAGCCTTAGCCAGCACTTGTGCCCATGCCTTAAGCCTTAGCCAGCACTTGTGCCCAGGCCTTAAGCCTTAGCCAGCACTTGTGCCCATGCCTTAAGCCTTAGCCAGCATTTGTGCCCATGCCTTAAGCCTTAGCCAGCACTTGTGCCCATGCCTTAAGCCTAGCCAGCACTTGTGCCCATGCCTTATGCCTAGCCAGCACTTGTACCCATGCCTTAAGCCTAGCCATCTCTTGTGCCCATGCCTTAAGCCTAGCCATCACTTGTGCCGTTGCCTTAAGCCTAGCCAGCACTTGTGCCGTTGCCTTAAGCCTTAGCCAGCACTTCTGCCCATGCCTTAAGCCTAGCCAGTACTTGTGCCCATGCCTTAAGCCTTAGCCAGCACTTGTGCCCATGCCTTAAGCCTTAGCCAGCACTTGTGCCCATGCCTTAAGCCTTAGCCAGCACTTGTGCCCATGCCTTAAGCCTTAGCCAGCACTTGTGCCCATGCCTTAAGCCTTAGCCAGCACTTGTGCCCATGCCTTAAGCCTTAGCCAGCACTTGTGCCCATGCCTTATGCCTAGCCAGCACTTGTGCCCATGCCTTAAGCCTTAGCCAGCACTTGGGCCCATGCCTTAAGCCTAGCCAGCACTTGTGCCCATGCCTTAAGCCTTAGCCAGCACTTGTGCCCATGCCTTAAGCCTTAGCCAGCACTTGTGCCCATGCCTTAAGCCTTAGCCAGCACTTGTGCCCATGCCTTATGCCTAGCCAGCACTTGTGCCCATGCCTTAAGCTTTAGCCAGCACTTGTGCCCATGCCTTAAGCCTTAGCCAGCACATGTGCCCATGCCTTAAGCCTTAGCCAGCACTTGTGCCCATGCCTTATGCCTAGCCAGCACTTGTGCCCATGCCTTATGCCTAGCCAGCACTTGTGCCCATGCCTTATGCCTAGCCAGCACTTGTGCCCATGCCTTAAGCTTTAGCCAGCACTTTTGCCCATGCCTTAAGCCATAGCCAGCACTTGTGCCCATGCCTTAAGCCTTAGCCAGCACTTGTGCCCATGCCTTAAGCCTTAGCCAGCACTTGTGCCCATGCCTTAAGCCTTAGCCAGCACTTGGGCCCAGGCCTTAAGCCTTAGCCAGCACTAGTGCCCATGCCTTATGCCTAGCCAGCACTTGTGCCCATGCCTTATGCCTAGCCAGCACTTGTGCCCATGCCTTATGCCTAACCAGCACTTGTGCCCATGCCTTAAGCCTTAGCCAGCACTTGTGCCCATGCCTTAAGCCTTAGCCAGCACTTGTGCCCATGCCTTAAGCCTTAGCCAGCACTTGTGCCCATGCCTTAAGCCTTAGCCAGCACTTGTGCCCATGCCTTAAGCCTTAGCCAGCACTTGTGCCCATGCCTTAAGCCTTAGCCAGCACTTGTGCCCATGCCTTAAGCCTTAGCCAGCACTTGTGCCCATGCCTTAAGCCTTAGCCAGCACTTGTGCCCATGCCTTAAGCCTTAGCCAGCACTTGTGCCCATGCCTTAAGCCTTAGCCAGCACTTGTGCCCATGCCTTAAGCGTTAGCCAGCACTTGTGCCCATGCCTTATGCCTAGCCAGCACTTGTGCCCATGCCTTATGCCTAGCCAGCACTTGTGCCCATGCCTTATGCCTAGCCAGAACTTGTGCCCATGCCTTATGCCTAGCCAGCACTTGTGCCCATGCCTTAAGCCTAGCCAGCACTTGTGCCCATGCCTTAAGCATAGCCAGCACTTGTGCCGTTGCCTTAAGCCTAGCCAGCACTTGTGCCCATGCCTTAAGCCTTAGCCAGCACATGTGCCCATGCCTTAAGCCTTAGCCAGCACTTGTGCCCATGCCTTAAGCCTTAGCCAGCACTTGTGGCCATGCCTTAAGCCTTAGCCAGCACTTGTGCCCATGCCATAAGCCTTAGCCAGCACTTGTGCACATGCCGTAAGCCTTAGCCAGCACTTGTGCCCATGCCTTAAGCGTTAGCCAGCACTTGTGCCCATGCCTTAAGCATAGCCAGCACTTGTGCCGTTGCCTTAAGCCTAGCCAGCACTTGTACCCATGCCTTAAGCCTAGCCAGCACTTGTGCCCATGCCTTAAGCCTTAGCCAGCACTTGTGCCCATGCCTTAAGCCTTAGCCAGCACTAGTGCCCATGCCTTATGCCTAGCCAGCACTTGTGCCCATGCCTTAAGCCTTAGCCAGCACTAGTGCCCATGCCTTATGCCTAGCCAGCACTTGTGCCCATGCCTTATGCCTAGCCAGCACTTGTGCCCATGCCTTATGCCTAACCAGCACTTGTGCCCATGCCTTAAGCCTTAGCCAGCACTTGTGCCCATGCCTTAAGCCTTAGCCAGCACTTGTGCCCATGCCTTAAGCCTTAGCCAGCACTTGTGCCCATGCCTTAAGCCTTAGCCAGCACTTGTGCCCATGCCTTAAGCCTTAGCCAGCACTTGTGCCCATGCCTTAAGCCTTAGCCAGCACTTGTGCCCATGCCTTAAGCCTTAGCCAGCACTTGTGCCCATGCCTTAAGCCTTAGCCAGCACTTGTGCCCATGCCTTAAGCCTTAGCCAGCACTTGTGCCCATGCCTTAAGCCTTAGCCAGCACTTGTGCCCATGCCTTAAGCGTTAGCCAGCACTTGTGCCCATGCCTTATGCCTAGCCAGCACTTGTGCCCATGCCTTATGCCTAGCCAGCACTTGTGCCCATGCCTTATGCCTAGCCAGAACTTGTGCCCATGCCTTATGCCTAGCCAGCACTTGTGCCCATGCCTTAAGCCTAGCCAGCACTTGTGCCCATGCCTTAAGCATAGCCAGCACTTGTGCCGTTGCCTTAAGCCTAGCCAGCACTTGTGCCCATGCCTTAAGCCTTAGCCAGCACATGTGCCCATGCCTTAAGCCTTAGCCAGCACTTGTGCCCATGCCTTAAGCCTTAGCCAGCACTTGTGCCCATGCCTTAAGCCTTAGCCAGCACTTGTGCCCATGCCTTAAGCCTTAGCCAGCACTTGTGCCCATGCCATAAGCCTTAGCCAGCACTTGTGCACATGCCGTAAGCCTTAGCCAGCACTTGTGCCCATGCCTTAAGCGTTAGCCAGCACTTGTGCCCATGCCTTAAGCATAGCCAGCACTTGTGCCGTTGCCTTAAGCCTAGCCAGCACTTGTACCTATGCCTTAAGCCTAGCCAGCACTTGTGCCCATGCCTTAAGCCTTAGCCAGCACTTGTGCCCATGCCTTAAGCCTTAGCCAGCACTTGTGCCCATGCCTTAAGCCTTAGCCAGCACTTTTGCCCATGCCTTAAGCCTTAGCCAGCACTTTTGAGCCCCTTGCATGTTTGTTTTTCTGTCTTTAGTTACATGATGGTTATGCACACAGGGCAGGCTTTACGCTCTTCGCTCTTGTCCCGTCTGAATGCGCATGCACGACTGTAATTGGGGAAGAAGGCATTACCCATTTACGGAGGACAGACAAGAAGTGCCTGGTCGCTTGGAGCATGGGGTTATGGAGAGGCTCCGCACTGTACAACAAAGGATCTAGTCCTAAATGTCCAAGTACAGAGTAGAGGGGTGAAAGCTAGCTCTTCACCCCTATGGGTGCCTAACCCTTTATGCAAAGAGTGCAAAGAGTTAGCCGTATGCCTTAAGCCTAGCCAGCACTTGTGCCCATGCCTTAAGCCTTAGCCAGCACTTATGCCCATGCCTTAAGCCTTAGCCAGCACTTGTGCCCATGCCTTAAGCCTTAGCCAGCACTTGTGCCCATGCCTTAAGCCTTAGCCAGCACTTGTGCCCATGCCTTAAGCCTTAGCCAGCACTTGTGCCCATGCCTTAAGCCTTAGCCAGCACTTGTGCACATGCCTTAAGCCTTAGCCAGCACTTGTGCCCATGCCTTAAGCGTTAGCCAGCACTTGTGCCCATGCCTTAAGCATAGCCAGCACTTGTGCCGTTGCCTTAAGCCTAGCCAGCACTTGTACCCATGCCTTAAGCCTAGCCAGCACTTGTGCCCATGCCTTAAGCCTTAGCCAGCACTTGTGCCCATGCCTTAAGCCTTAGCCAGCACTTGTGCCCATGCCTTAAGCCTAGCCAGCACTTGTGCCCATGCCTTAAGCCTTAGCCAGCACTTGTGCCCATGCCTTAAGCCTTAGCCAGCACTTGTGCCCATGCCTTAAGCCTTAGCCAGCACTTTTGCCCATGCCTTAAGCCTTAGCCAGCACTTTTGAGCCCCTTGCATGTTTGTTTTTCTGTCTTTAGTTACATGATGGTTATGCACACAGGGCAGGCTTTACGCTCTTAGCTCTTGTCCCGTCTGAATGCGCATGCACGACTGTAATTGGGGAAGAAGGCATTACCCATTTACGGAGGACAGACAAGAAGTGCCTGGTCGCTTGGAGCATGGGGTTATGGAGAGGCTCCGCACTGTACAACAAAGGATCTAGTCCTAAATGTCCAAGTACAGAGTAGAGGGGTGAAAGCTAGCTCTTCACCCCTATGGGTGCCTAACCCTTTATGCAAAGAGTGCAAAGAGTTAGCCGTATGCCTTAAGCCTAGCCAGCACTTGTGCCCATGCCTTAAGCCTTAGCCAGCACTTATGCCCATGCCTTAAGCCTTAGCCAGCACTTGTGCCCATGCCTTAAGCCTTAGCCAGCACTTGTGCCCATGCCTTAAGCCTTAGCCAGCACTTGTGCCCATGCCTTAGACCTTAGCCAGCACTTGTGCCCATGCCTTAAACCTTAGCCAGCACTTGTGCCCATACCTTATGCCTTAGCCAGCACTTGTGCCCATGCCTTAAGCCTTAGCCAGCATTTGTGCCCATGCCTTAAGCCTTAGCCAGCACTTGTGCCCATGCCTTAAGCCTTAGCCAGCACTTGTGCCCATGCCTTAAGCCTTAGCCAGCACTTGTGCCCATGCCTTAAGCCTTAGCCAGCACTTGTGCCCATGCCTTATGCCTAGCCAGCACTTGTGCCCATGCCTTATGCCTAGCCAGCACTTGTGCCCATGCCTTATGCCTAGCCAGCACTTGTGCCCATGCCTTGCCTTATGCCTAGCCAGCACTTGTGCCCAGGCCTTAAGCCTAGCCAGCACTTGTGCCCAGGCCTTAAGCCTTAGCCAGCACTAGTGCCCATGCCTTATGCCTAGCCAGCACTTGTGTCCATGCCTTATGCCTAGCCAGCACTTGTGCCCATGCCTTAAGCCTTAGCCAGCACTTGTGCCCATGCCTTAAGCCTTAGCCAGCACTTGTGCCCATGCCTTAAGCCTTAGCCAGCACTTGTGCCCATGCCTTAAGCCTTAGCCAGCACTTGTGCCCATGCCTTAAGCCTTAGCCAGCACTTGTGCCCATGCCTTAAGCCTTAGCCAGCACTTGTGCCCAGGCCTTAAGCCTTAGCCAGCACTTGTGCCCATGCCTTAAGCCTTAGCCAGCACTTGTGCCCATGCCTTAAGCCTTAGCCAGCACTTGTGCCCATGCCTTAAGCCTAGCCAGCACTTGTGCCCATGCCTTATGCCTAGCCAGCACTTGTACCCATGCCTTAAGCCTAGCCATCTCTTGTGCCCATGCCTTAAGCCTAGCCATCACTTGTGCCGTTGCCTTAAGCCTATCCAGCACTTGTGCCGTTGCCTTAAGCCTTAGCCAGCACTTCTGCCCATGCCTTAAGCCTAGCCAGTACTTGTGCCCATGCCTTAAGCCTTAGCCAGCACTTGTGCCCATGCCTTAAGCCTTAGCCAGCACTTGTGCCCATGCCTTAAGCCTTAGCCAGCACTTGTGCCCATGCCTTAAGCCTTAGCCAGCACTTGTGCCCATGCCTTATGCCTAGCCAGCACTTGTGCCCATGCCTTATGCCTAGCCAGCACTTGTGCCCATGCCTTATGCCTAGCCAGCACTTGTGCCCATGCCTTAAGCCTAGCCAGCACTTGTGCCCATGCCTTAAGCATAGCCAGCACTTGTGCCGTTGCCTTAAGCCTAGCCAGCACTTGTGCCCATGCCTTAAGCATTAGCCAGCACATGTGCCCATGCCTTAAGCCTTAGCCAGCACTTGTGCCCATGCCTTAAGCCTTAGCCAGCACTTGTGGCCATGCCTTAAGCCTTAGCCAGCACTTGTGCCCATGCCTTAAGCCTTAGCCAGCACTTGTGCACATGCCTTAAGCCTTAGCCAGCACTTGTGCCCATGCCTTAAGCGTTAGCCAGCACTTGTGCCCATGCCTTAAGCATAGCCAGCACTTGTGCCGTTGCCTTAAGCCTAGCCAGCACTTGTACCCATGCCTTAAGCCTAGCCAGCACTTGTGCCCATGCCTTAAGCCTTAGCCAGCACTTGTGCCCATGCCTTAAGCCTTAGCCAGCACTTGTGCCCATGCCTTAAGCCTTAGCCAGCACTTGTGCCCATGCCTTAAGCCTTAGCCAGCACTTGTGCCCATGCCTTAAGCCTTAGCCAGCACTTTTGCCCATGCCTTAAGCCTTAGCCAGCACTTTTGAGCCCCTTGCATGTTTGTTTTTCTGTCTTTAGTTACATGATGGTTATGCACACAGGGCAGGCTTTACGCTCTTCGCTCTTGTCCTGTCTGAATGCGCATGCACGACTGTAATTGGGGAAGAAGGCATTACCCATTTACGGAGGACAGACAAGAAGTGCCTGGTCGCTTGGAGCATGGGGTTATGGAGAGGCTCCGCACTGTACAACAAAGGATCTAGTCCTAAATGTCCAAGTACAGAGTAGAGGGGTGAAAGCTAGCTCTTCACCCCTATGGGTGCCTAACCCTTTATGCAAAGAGTGCAAAGAGTTAGCCGTATGCCTTAAGCCTAGCCAGCACTTGTGCCCATGCCTTAAGCCTTAGCCAGCACTTATGCCCATGCCTTAAGCCTTAGCCAGCACTTGTGCCCATGCCTTAAGCCTTAGCCAGCACTTGTGCCCATGCCTTAAGCCTTAGCCAGCACTTGTGCCCATGCCTTAAGCCTTAGCCAGCACTTGTGCACATGCCTTAAGCCTTAGCCAGCACTTGTGCCCATGCCTTAAGCGTTAGCCAGCACTTGTGCCCATGCCTTAAGCATAGCCAGCACTTGTGCCGTTGCCTTAAGCCTAGCCAGCACTTGTACCCATGCCTTAAGCCTAGCCAGCACTTGTGCCCATGCCTTAAGCCTTAGCCAGCACTTGTGCCCATGCCTTAAGCCTTAGCCAGCACTTGTGCCCATGCCTTAAGCCTTAGCCAGGACTTGTGCCCATGCCTTAAGCCTTAGCCAGCACTTGTGCCCATGCCTTAAGCCTTAGCCAGCACTTGTGCCCATGCCTTAAGCCTTAGCCAGCACTTTTGCCCATGCCTTAAGCCTTAGCCAGCACTTTTGATCCCCTTGCATGTTTGTTTTTCTGTCTTTAGTTACATGATGGTTATGCACACAGGGCAGGCTTTACGCTCTTAGCTCTTGTCCCGTCTGAATGCGCATGCACGACTGTAATTGGGGAAGAAGGCATTACCCATTTACGGAGGACAGACAAGAAGTGCCTGGTCGCTTGGAGCATGGGGTTATGGAGAGGCTCCGCACTGTACAACAAAGGATCTAGTCCTAAATGTCCAAGTACAGAGTAGAGGGGTGAAAGCTAGCTCTTCACCCCTATGGGTGCCTAACCCTTTATGCAAAGAGTGCAAAGAGTTAGCCGTATGCCTTAAGCCTAGCCAGCACTTGTGCCCATGCCTTAAGCCTTAGCCAGCACTTATGCCCATGCCTTAAGCCTTAGCCAGCACTTGTGCCCATGCCTTAAGCCTTAGCCAGCACTTGTGCCCATGCCTTAAGCCTTAGCCAGCACTTGTGCCCATGCCTTAAGCCTTAGCCAGCACTTGTGCCCATGCCTTAAGCCTTAGCCAGCACTTGTGCCCATGCCTTAAGCGTTAGCCAGCACTTGTGCCCATGCCTTAAGCGTTAGCCAGCACTTGTGCCCATGCCTTAAGCATAGCCAGCACTTGTGCCGTTGCCTTAAGCCTAGCCAGCACTTGTACCCATGCCTTAAGCCTAGCCAGCACTTGTGCCCATGCCTTAAGCCTTAGCCAGCACTTGTGCCCATGCCTTAAGCCTTAGCCAGCACTTGTGCCCATGCCTTAAGCCTAGCCAGCACTTGTGCCCATGCCTTAAGCCTTAGCCAGCACTTGTGCCCATGCCTTAAGCCTTAGCCAGCACTTGTGCCCATGCCTTAAGCCTTAGCCAGCACTTTTGCCCATGCCTTAAGCCTTAGCCAGCACTTTTGAGCCCCTTGCATGTTTGTTTTTCTGTCTTTAGTTACATGATGGTTATGCACACAGGGCAGGCTTTACGCTCTTAGCTCTTGTCCCGTCTGAATGCGCATGCACGACTGTAATTGGGGAAGAAGGCATTACCCATTTACGGAGGACAGACAAGAAGTGCCTGGTCGCTTGGAGCATGGGGTTATGGAGAGGCTCCGCACTGTACAACAAAGGATCTAGTCCTAAATGTCCAAGTACAGAGTAGAGGGGTGAAAGCTAGCTCTTCACCCCTATGGGTGCCTAACCCTTTATGCAAAGAGTGCAAAGAGTTAGCCGTATGCCTTAAGCCTAGCCAGCACTTGTGCCCATGCCTTAAGCCTTAGCCAGCACTTATGCCCATGCCTTAAGCCTTAGCCAGCACTTGTGCCCATGCCTTAAGCCTTAGCCAGCACTTGTGCCCATGCCTTAAGCCTTAGCCAGCACTTGTGCCCATGCCTTAGACCTTAGCCAGCACTTGTGCCCATGCCTTAAACCTTAGCCAGCACTTGTGCCCATACCTTATGCCTTAGCCAGCACTTGTGCCCATGCCTTAAGCCTTAGCCAGCATTTGTGCCCATGCCTTAAGCCTTAGCCAGCACTTGTGCCCATGCCTTAAGCCTTAGCCAGCACTTGTGCCCATGCCTTAAGCCTTAGCCAGCACTTGTGCCCATGCCTTAAGCCTTAGCCAGCACTTGTGCCCATGCCTTATGCCTAGCCAGCACTTGTGCCCATGCCTTATGCCTAGCCAGCACTTGTGCCCATGCCTTATGCCTAGCCAGCACTTGTGCCCATGCCTTGCCTTATGCCTAGCCAGCACTTGTGCCCAGGCCTTAAGCCTAGCCAGCACTTGTGCCCAGGCCTTAAGCCTTAGCCAGCACTAGTGCCCATGCCTTATGCCTAGCCAGCACTTGTGTCCATGCCTTATGCCTAGCCAGCACTTGTGCCCATGCCTTAAGCCTTAGCCAGCACTTGTGCCCATGCCTTAAGCCTTAGCCAGCACTTGTGCCCATGCCTTAAGCCTTAGCCAGCACTTGTGCCCATGCCTTAAGCCTTAGCCAGCACTTGTGCCCATGCCTTAAGCCTTAGCCAGCACTTGTGCCCATGCCTTAAGCCTTAGCCAGCACTTGTGCCCAGGCCTTAAGCCTTAGCCAGCACTTGTGCCCATGCCTTAAGCCTTAGCCAGCACTTGTGCCCATGCCTTAAGCCTTAGCCAGCACTTGTGCCCATGCCTTAAGCCTAGCCAGCACTTGTGCCCATGCCTTATGCCTAGCCAGCACTTGTACCCATGCCTTAAGCCTAGCCATCTCTTGTGCCCATGCCTTAAGCCTAGCCATCACTTGTGCCGTTGCCTTAAGCCTATCCAGCACTTGTGCCGTTGCCTTAAGCCTTAGCCAGCACTTCTGCCCATGCCTTAAGCCTAGCCAGTACTTGTGCCCATGCCTTAAGCCTTAGCCAGCACTTGTGCCCATGCCTTAAGCCTTAGCCAGCACTTGTGCCCATGCCTTAAGCCTTAGCCAGCACTTGTGCCCATGCCTTAAGCCTTAGCCAGCACTTGTGCCCATGCCTTATGCCTAGCCAGCACTTGTGCCCATGCCTTATGCCTAGCCAGCACTTGTGCCCATGCCTTATGCCTAGCCAGCACTTGTGCCCATGCCTTAAGCCTAGCCAGCACTTGTGCCCATGCCTTAAGCATAGCCAGCACTTGTGCCGTTGCCTTAAGCCTAGCCAGCACTTGTGCCCATGCCTTAAGCATTAGCCAGCACATGTGCCCATGCCTTAAGCCTTAGCCAGCACTTGTGCCCATGCCTTAAGCCTTAGCCAGCACTTGTGGCCATGCCTTAAGCCTTAGCCAGCACTTGTGCCCATGCCTTAAGCCTTAGCCAGCACTTGTGCACATGCCTTAAGCCTTAGCCAGCACTTGTGCCCATGCCTTAAGCGTTAGCCAGCACTTGTGCCCATGCCTTAAGCATAGCCAGCACTTGTGCCGTTGCCTTAAGCCTAGCCAGCACTTGTACCCATGCCTTAAGCCTAGCCAGCACTTGTGCCCATGCCTTAAGCCTTAGCCAGCACTTGTGCCCATGCCTTAAGCCTTAGCCAGCACTTGTGCCCATGCCTTAAGCCTTAGCCAGCACTTGTGCCCATGCCTTAAGCCTTAGCCAGCACTTGTGCCCATGCCTAACCTTAGCCAGCACTTTTGCCATGCCTTAAGCCTTAGCCAGCACTTTTGAGCCCCTTGCATGTTTGTTTTTCTGTCTTTAGTTACATGATGGTTATGCACACAGGGCAGGCTTACGCTCTTCGCTCTTGTCCTGTCTGAATGCGCATGCACGACTGTAATTGGGGAAGAAGGCATTACCCATTTACGGAGGACAGACAAGAAGTGCCTGGTCGCTTGGAGCATGGGGTTATGGAGAGGCTCCGCACTGTACAACAAAGGATCTAGTCCTAAATGTCCAAGTACAGAGTAGAGGGGTGAAAGCTAGCTCTTCACCCCTATGGGTGCCTAACCCTTTATGCAAAGAGTGCAAAGATTAGCCGTATGCCTTAAGCCTAGCCAGCACTTGTGCCCATGCCTTAAGCCTTAGCCAGCACTTATGCCCATGCCTTAAGCCTTAGCCAGCACTTGTGCCCATGCCTTAAGCCTTAGCCAGCACTTGTGCCCATGCCTTAAGCTTAGCCAGCACTTGTGCCCATGCCTTAAGCCTTAGCCAGCACTTGTGCCACATGCCTTAAGCCCTTAGCCAGCACTTGTGCCCATGCCTTAAGCGTTAGGCCAGCACTTGTGCCCATGCCTTAAGCATAGCCAGCACTTGTGCCGTTGCCTAAGCCTAGCCAGCACTTTGTACCCATGCCTTAAGCCTAGCCAGCACTTGTGCCCATGCCTTAAGCCTTAGCCAGCACTTGTGCCCATGCCTTAAGCCCTTAGCCAGCACTTGTGCCCATGCCTTAAGCCTTAGCCAGGACTTGTGCCCATGCCTTAAGCCTTAGCCAGCACTTGTGCCCATGCCTTAAGCCTTAGCCAGCACTTGTGCCCATGCCTTAAGCCTTTGCCAGCACTTTTGCCCATGCCTTAAGCCTTAGCCAGCACTTTTGATCCCCTTGCATGTTTGTTTTTCTGTCTTTAGTTACATGATGGTTATGCACACAGGGCAGGCTTTACGCTCTTAGCTCTTGTCCCGTCTGAATGCGCATGCACGACTGTAATTGGGGAAGAAGGCATTACCCATTTACGGAGGACAGACAAGAAGTGCCTGGTCGCTTGGAGCATGGGGTTATGGAGAGGCTCCGCACTGTACAACAAAGGATCTAGTCCTAAATGTCCAAGTACAGAGTAGAGGGGTGAAAGATAGCTCTTCACCCCTATGGGTGCCTAACCCTTTATGAAAAGAGTGCAAAGAGTTAGCCGTATGCCTAAAGCCTAGCCAGCACTTGTGCCCATGCCTTAAGCCTTAGCCAGCACTTATGCCCATGCCTTAAGCCTTAGCCAGCACTTGTGCCCATGCCTAAGCCTTAGCCAGCACTTGTGCCATGCCCTTAAGCCTTAGCCAGCACTTATGCCCATGCCTTAGACCTTAGCCAGCACTTGTGCCCATGCCTTAAACCTTAGCCAGCACTTGTGCCCATACCTTAAGCCTTAGCCAGCACTTGTGCCCATGCCTTAAGCCTTACCCAGCATTTTGTGCCCATGCCTTAAGCCTTAGCCAGCACTTGTGCCCATGCCTTAAGCCTTAGCCAGCACTTGTGCCCATGCCTTAAGCCTTAGCCAGCACTTGTGCCCATGCCTTAAGCCTTAGCCAGCACTTGTCGCCATGCCTTATGCATAGCCCAGCACTTGTGCCCATGCCTTATGCCTAGCCAGCACTTGTGCCATGCCTTATGCCTAGCCAGCACTTGTGCCATGCCTTGCCTTATGCCTAGCCAGCACTTGTGCCCATGCCTTAAGCCTTACCAGCACTTGTGCCCATGCTTATGCATAGCCAGCACTTGTGCCCATGCCTTAAGCCTAGCCATCTCTTGTGCCCATGCCTTAAGCCTAGCCATCACTTGTGCCGTTGCCTTAAGCATAGCCAGCACTTGTGCCGTTGCCTTAAGCCTTAGCCAGCACTTCTGCCCATGCCTTAAGCCTAGCCAGTACTTGTGCCCATGCCTTAAGCCTTAGCCAGCACTTGTGCCCATGCCTTAAGCCTTAGCCAGCACTTGTGCCCATGACTTAAGCCTTAGCCAGCACTTGTGCCCATGCCTTAAGCCTTAACAGCACTTGTGCCCATGCCTTATGCCCTAGCCAGCACTTGTGCCCATGCCTTATGCCTAGCCAGCACTTGTGCCCATGCCTTATGCCTAGCCAGCACTTGTGGCTCATGCCTTAAAGCCTAGCCAGCACTTGTGCCCATTGCCTTAAGCCTAGCCAGCACTTGTGCCGTTGCCTTAAGCATAGCCAGCACTTGTGCCGTGCCTTAAGCATAGCCAGCACTTGTGCCCCATGCCTTAAGCCTAGCCAGTACTTGTGCCCATGCCTTAAGCCTTAGCCAGCACTTGTGCCCATGCCTTAAGCCTTAGCCAGCACTTGTGCCCATGCCTTAAGCCTTCAGCCAGCACTTGTGCCCATGCCTTAAGCCTTAGCCAGCACTTGTGCCCATGCCTAAAGCCTTAGCCAGCACTTGTGCCCATGCCTTATGCCTAGCCAGCAACTTGTGCCCATGCCATGCCTTAAGCCTTAGCCAGCACTTGTGCCCATGCCCTTAAGCCTAGCCAGCACTTGTGCCCATGCCTTAAGCCTTAGCCAGCACTTGTGCCCATGCCTTAAGCCTTAGCCAGCACTTGTGCATATGCCTTAAGCCTTAGCCAGCACTTGTGCCCATGCCTTATGCCTAGCCAGCACTTGTGCCCATGCCTTAAGCTTTAGCCAGCACTTGTGCCCATGCCTTAAGCCTTAGCCAGCACATGTGCCCCATGCCTTAAGCCTTAGCCAGCACTTGTGCCCATGCCTTATGCCTAGCCAGCGCTTGTGCCCATGCCTTATGCCTAGCCAGCACTTGTGCCCATGCCTTAAGCTTTAGCCAGCACTTGTGCCCATGCCTTAAGCCTTAGCCAGCACTTGTGCCCATGCCTTAAGCCTTAGCCAGCACTTGTGCCCATGCCTTAAGCCTTAGCCAGCACTTGTGCCCATGCCTTAAGCCTTAGCCAGCACTTGTGCCCATGCCTTAAGCCTTAGCCAGCACTTGTGCCCATGCCTTAAGCCTTAGCCAGCACTTGTGCCCATGCCTTAAGCCTTAGCCAGCACTTGTGCCCATGCCTTAAGCCTTAGCCAGCACTTGTGCCCATGCCTTAAGCCTTAGCCAGCACTTGTGCCCATGCCTTATGCTTAGCCAGCACTTGTGCCCATGCCTTATGCCTAGCCAGCACTTGTGCCCATGCTTATGCCTAGCCAGAACTTGTGCCCATGCCTTATGCCTAGCCAGCACTTGTGCCCATGCCCTAAGCCTAGCCAGCACTTGTGCCCATGCCTTAAGCATAGCCAGCACTTGTGCCGTTGCCTTAAGCCTAGCCAGCACTTGTGCCCATGCCTTAAGCCTTAGCCAGCACTTGTGCCCATGCCTTAAGCCTTTTGCCAGCACATGTGCCCATGCCCTTAAGCCTTAGCCAGCACTTGTGCCCATGCCTTAAGCCTTAGCCAGCCTTGTGCCCATGCCTTAAGCCTAGCCATCTCTTGTGCCCATGCCTTAAGCATAGCCATCACTTGTGCCGTTGCCTTAAGCCTAGCCAGCACTTGTGCCGTTGCCTTAAGCCTTAGCCAGCACTTCTGCCCATGCCTTAAGCCTAGCCAGTACTTGTGCCCATGCCTTAAGCCTTAGCCAGCACTTGTGCCCATGCCTTAAGCCTTAGCCAGCACTTGTGCCCATGCCTTAAGCCTTAGCCAGCACTTGTGCCCATGCCTTAAGCCTTAACCAGCACTTGTGCCCATGCTTATGCCTAGCCAGCACTTGTGCCCATGCCTTATGCCTAGCCAGCACTTGTGCCCATGCCTTATGCCTAGCCAGCACTTGTGCTCATGCCTTATTCCTAGCCAGCACTTGTGCCCATGCCTTAAGCCTAGCCAGCACTTGTGCCATTGCCTTAAGCATAGCCAGCACTTGTGCCGTTGCCCTTAACCAGCACTTGTGCCCATGCCTTAAGCCTAGCCAGTACTTGTGCCCATGCCTTAAGCCTTAGCCAGCACTTGTGCCCATGCTTTAAGCCTTAGCCAGCACTTGTGCCCATGCCTTAAGCCTTAG